>NW_004955420.1:21099272-21101502 GCF_000276665.1 Chinchilla lanigera | reverse complement strand
TGTAACTGTCGGCAAGAGATGCGGACCACACAGCTGGGCCCTGGGCGCTTCCAGATGACGCAGGAAGTGGTCTGCGACGAGTGCCCTAACGTCAAGTGAGTGAAGTCTTCTCTGTGCTTCTTCCAGTAAACACCTGAAAGTCTCATTTGTCTAGTAAAACTCTTATTGTCTGTATTTAGCTGTCTCCCTACCATATTCTTCCAAAGGACAGAGCAAAGAAATGTGCGTTTTAAAGCTCTTTCCTGCAGTGTTTCTTGTAAATATCGCCCTGTAACTTTTAAACTAGTAAGCAGTGCCCTTTACTTCTGAGTATGCTTGACGAATGTTAATGTTTTGTTTCTTCCTCCTTGGACTGTTGGAACGATCTTGCATGTTTTTATAATACACAGTAGCTTTACCCTGACACGTGGCATGTAGAAGAAGTGGAAAAATCTCAGAGAGCTTTGTCAGGAGAGGTGTAATAAATTCTTTAAGAAAAAGGCTCACTAGAATAGATAAAACTTTATATGTATCTGGGGTTTCATTTGTATTTTCTTTTTTTTAAATTCTGTTTGTCTCAGACTAGTGAATGAAGAACGAACACTGGAGGTAGAAATAGAACCCGGCGTGAGAGATGGCATGGAGTACCCCTTCATCGGAGAAGGTGAAATAGTGATGCCTTGCTTATCGTAACTGTTTGTGCTGCTTATGAGTACCTCTCACTTCTGCCTCACCGTATGTCTCATATGGCTGCATAGTCTACACATTTATAATTTCTAATACTCTTTAGCCCGTTTTAGGATATTATAACCAGTTATAATAGCATTAGCATTACTGTTCATCCTTTGAATATCGTGGCCAAAAGTTACTGTCAGGTAGCCTAAGTTTTATCAGAATGTAGCATTCCTTGATCTTAATGGATTCACTTTAACTTGGTAATAAAGGAAGATGGGGGCTGGGGATATAGCTCAGTGGCGTAAGCGGCTGCCTGGCAAACGTAAGGTCATGAGTTCGATGCCCGGTACCGCAGGAAAAAAAATGGAAGATAGGCAACTCTAGTTGGGGCATTAAATTCTTTCAGCTGCCCAGCGGCTTTGTGGCGTGTGTGTGTGACTTCCTGTATTCTGTAATCTGCTCTGGCCAGGTGAACCTCACGTGGATGGGGAGCCTGGAGACTTACGGTTCCGAATCAAAGTTGTCAAGTAAGTAGTTGAATTTTAGAGGCTACTTAAGCCCTGCTTTCCACATGACTCAGATTGTAGAGATATATGCAGACTTTTTCCTCTGTTTTTCTCCGTTATATCATAAGCACTTACTTATTCATAACTCTACAACAGTACTGCAGATTGGGGATTGGGATTGAGCCCCAAGTGTTTGTTGACATAAGACTTATAAATCTGAGAGATGGTGGAAGGAAGGAATCGAAACATCAGGAACTGTTCTCAAGGTTAGCATGAAAGGGAGCCAAAGAGCTGGTGAACTGCGGCACCATTCAAGAATAGAGGCTTTTCCATAGAGATGACCGCCTGTTACATAACACGCAGCCGCTCCATTTGTAGGCTCCTCTCAACATCATGTGCTGCTTGGACAGTGGTTTTGCCCAGAACTTTGGCTTCTTTGTTTATTATTTCTCTCTCAGTTAGAAACCAGAGATAGTTCTCATCTAAGGGTTCCTTAAAACAAGCTTCCCACTGGAATATGGAGAAATAGCCTCCCTCTCGGAAGACTTCCCCTCTTGTCAGTGATCTTTCCCCAGCTTTTCTTACCTCCCTGCCCTTCTCATCACTTCCCCGAGAAACTGGAGCGTGTGCTGTGCCCTCGGGAGGCTCGGTACCTTCCCAAGTCCTGATCTTGGCCAAACTCCCTCTCCCCCGGTCCCCCGTTCCCTGTCCCCACCTTACCTGCATGTCTAGTCCTCACCTGGCCTCAGGACTCCAGCTCAGAAAACCATCACAGACCTGCTGCTGATTCCCACCTCTCCAGCCTCTGCTGCTAAACGTTACTGCTTTTTCATAACCTAAAAACTGGGAATTTTCCTTACATGTTTTGGTTTCTGCTGATTGTAACTTCCTTATGTATGCGGTTCAGTAAGACACACAGCTTGGAGGTCTCGGTGCTGTACATAAGTGTGTCTAATAAACGCTTGTTGTTTGAAAGATTTACCTTGTTTTAATTTTAGGCACCGAATATTTGAAAGAAGAGGAGATGATCTGTACACAAATGTGACAATCTCACTAGTTGAGGCTCTGGT
>NW_004955420.1:21094530-21098007 GCF_000276665.1 Chinchilla lanigera | reverse complement strand
AGGTATCAAACAGCTTCTGAAACAAGGATCAGTGCAGAAGGTATACAATGGACTGCAAGGATATTAAGAGTGAATAAAATTGGACTTTGTTGAAAATAAGTGAATCGGCGATATTTATTATCTGCAGGGTTTTTGTGTGTGGTTTTGTTTTTATTTTCATATGCAAGTTTTAATTTTTTTCCTGATGGTCATCATGATGTGAATAAGAGGGCTTAAGAATTTTTCCATTTGCATTCAGACAAGAATGACCAGGAAAATGGTTCACTAATACCTCTCCCTTTGGGGATATATTGTCTGGTGCTGCCACCTGAATTTCAAGAATTAAAGCTGCAAGAGGACTGTTAAGAACAAAAGAAACAAGGCGAAGGGTTGGAGCTAACTGTTAGTTACTCCATTCAAAATGCCAACTGGAGAAGTCTGTTTTTAAATACATCTTGTTATTTTTTCCTGACTCCTGTTTCTTTTCTCCTGTGAGCTATTCGGGTTGTCCTCTCTCCCCACCATGCAAGATGGACATACAAGCATGCAAAAGAATGCTGAGATGCAGTCCTTGCTCCACGAAACACACATGGCATCTTCTAGCAGAGAGCTTGAAGAAAACCAGTAGATTAGAGAACGGGCTACAAAAATCAAGATTATACAAAGATCTAACTGTCCTTGAGAAAAAGTATATTTTCTCTCATTTGGGAACAATAAAATCTGATATGGATACTTTATTGTTGAGAAAGAAATTTCATGTATATAATAATCCCAGTTGACCCATGATTAGAAAACCTTTGGTTTATTTTAAGAACTAGGCATTGACTCTAGAAAAAGAACTCAAAGGGCTGGGGATGTAGCTCAGTGGTGCAGCGCCTGCCTGGCAAGCGCAAGGTCCTGAGTTCAAGTCCAGGTTCCAAAAAAAGAACTTAAAAAAGTAGAATCACAAATTACGTTTGCTTCCAGTGGCATCTGATTCAGATGGCACGTGATGAGTACATTTGGCTCTTGAACCTCCTTCAGTTCTTTACATTATACTGTCACGTCACTGTCCACTTCTCGTGTACTTTGGACACGAGCCTCTGCTAGTGAATGTTTGAGTTCTTTTGAATGATTGCTACCGCAAGGTGTGGAGCTGCCTTCCAGCCATCAGTGTAGTTCCTGTAGCATCTTTAGCTCTGTCCATACAGCAGCCAATGCTAGTACTAGAAGTCAGATGAAACCACTTCAGTACTTCTCCAAGTTTGGCAGGCTTTCTATACATTTAAGATTCATTATGTAGTGAATTGCCGCTAGTTGACAGGCTTTTAGAAATGATCGTCCACATTTCCCCTTCCATATCTTAGATCGGGAGAACCTGAATCATTATTTGGACTTGCTTTTCATTATCTCCACTATTGCAGGGTATACAAGATCAGTCAAGATGCTAAGAGCTAGAGTTACCAGCCTTGGGTAGAAAGATCCCACGAAGGTGATGTTCTTCCTGTGAAAAGTGTTAATGGGGCTTTGTTGTTCTTTTTCATCTGATTTAACTTATAATCCTGGGATGGCTATGAGTTAAAGTTAGATAACTTTCATTATTGGGCTCTGAACTTGAGTTCTCTGTAGGTGTTTTATCTGAGGCACCTAGCAAAGATTTATATTAAAGTTGCATGGAATTTTTTGTAAACCACAGTGACAGAGGATGTTGGGGATGGTGGGAGGATCATAAAACTAGACTCCCAGCTGCTTTCCTGGAAGTCAGTGCTCTCCAAAGATGGACCGGTGCTCCCTGAGGCCACGGGGTCCACGTAGACAGAAGATCTCCATCTGTCCAGGAGTGCTGTAGAATGGGCTCCTGGCCTTGGAGGTTGTAGTCAACATAGAAATTCCTTTCGAGCCAGAGATTTTCATGGATGTATTAGAGTGCAAACGAAGTGAAAACTTACTCTCTTGAGCAAAAATACTTCCTGAGTGCTTACTATGAGCTAGGTTCTGTTCCAAGTACTTTATTTATATATTTTTGTTGTCTTTTTAAGACACGGTGCCACTATGCAGTTCAGGCTGGCCTTGAGCTCACTTTGTAGCCCAGGCTGGTCTTGAACTTGCAACGATCCTCCTGCCTCAGCCTCCCTCCCAAGTGCTGGGATTACAGGCATGCGCCACCATGCCCGGCTCCAAGTACTTTATATAGTTAAGCTCTGTTATACGGATGAGAGATTTTTTATTACCCAGTTATGGGTGAGGAGATGGAGCTACATCTTCCAGCTTACAAGTGGTAGGACATGGATTTGAACCCAGGAGCCTCCTCCAGAGAATGGATTCAGCTGTGATGAATTCCTAAGTAGAGAAACATTGTGGAAGGATGCCGGGCAATGATGGGAGGAGAACAGGAAAGAGTGTCCTTAGACCTGCAAAAGAAAAGAGTCACGCCAGGAGCTAGGTAATGAGGTAGAAAGGATGCTCGGCCTGGAATCAGACTTAATCTGTGTGACCCTGGTGAAGCTGTGTAACCTCTCTGGGTCTGTTTTCTCATTTGCATGATAAACTAAGCCAGGGTGATGTTTCTGTGCCTTTTTAACGTCTGTTTATTGAGACATCCACTGGGGTTTGCTTCCTGCTCCTCGGCTACTTCCCCTATTGGTTAGCTTGCTGGCTGCTGACCTGGCTGACTGTTAGTGCTCAGAAATCACTGTGGAAAGGAGAAACGATGTGGGAACTTAAAGCCTAATTTCAAAGTTGGATTGGGTGTTAGCAGAAGTGGGAAGAGAATCTTATTCTATTTCTTGAGAAAGGTAAGTTGCTACTAACTCTCAGAACAGCTTCTAAACAGAAAGACATGCAGGAACTCGGGGAGCTCAGAGAAGAAGAATGCATCTGGTCAGGGCTCACATTTCCGGTAGTTCAACCACTGAAATAAATGGTCCCAGCACTCACGATCAGGTTTGGATACAGGCAGTGGGCACCCATGCAGCTCCTATGGTATTTTCTATGCCAAAGAATCCAAAATCCTAAGGAGAAAAATATTTTTGAGGGGAATAACTTTTGGGACAGCCACTGTATGAATGTGGCCATTTTAAGAATGACAAAATTAAGCCAGGCATGGTAGGGTACAGCTGTAATCCCAGCACTTGCGAGGCTGAGGCAGGAAGTTCACCATGAGTACAAGGCCAACCTGGGCTACATAGTGAGTTCAAGGTCAGCCTGAACTGTATAGCAAAAAAAAAAAAAAAAAAAGACCCATTAGAGGGCAATTTCCTCACAGATTTGAGCATTAATGTAAATTCTCTAAAGTAGCAGAGTCCTACATACTAGCCACATGTGACTCTTGAGCACTTGAAATGTGCTGAACCCAGTCAAGGGGTGCTCTGAAGTATAAAATACACCCTGGATTTTGAAGACTTAGTATAAGAAAGAATGTAAAATAGTTTAATTTTTTATATTGATTATACAGTAAAATAGCATTTGGAGTTTATTTGGTGAAGCGTTTTATTTATTTATTTTTTATTTTAAAGAATA
>NW_004955420.1:21062483-21093112 GCF_000276665.1 Chinchilla lanigera | reverse complement strand
AGTTACATAGGTAGTTTGTATTATACTTTTGTTGATAGCACTGCTCCAGAAAGCCTTGGCATGCTACCCAGGTCACTCCTCTGGAAGCAGACACCTGGTGCTTTGGAAGGACCCACTATTCATTCCCGTTCAGTTACCTCTCATTCGAGCCAGCCCAGTGGCCCAGACTGTTAAATGGTTTAATCCATTGGATTCCCTCATGCAGTATTTTGTCTGTGCCCCTCCACTTGCAATCTGTCATGTCCACAAGGGTATGCTGAGAGGCCTTGAAACCCAGTTAAATAACAATCTGTTAGGAATAGGGTGAATCTGACGGTGCTTATTCTTAGTAAAACTGTGTTGTTGTCCCAGGGTTCAGCTCTTTCACACCTAGGTGCTTAAAAAGGATGCCCACCTTGGCGTCCTGATCTTACCTCTGAGGAAACTGCCCATCTCAAGTTTTCAGCCCCAGCCTCCTGTTACAGTTGATACACTGTATCAGCGTGAGAAGTTTAGAAGGTTACCTCGATGACTCAGCAGGGGGCCAGCGTCTTTACTTTGTAAGCATCCTGAGCCTCTGCAAGAGGAGGGAACAGAGCTGCTGTGGGTGGGTAACTGGCCTACAATACAAGGGAGGAAAAGAGGCCTGCTCACCCCTCCCCTTTTGCGCTTGTTGCTTTTGCTGTCTTCTGCGGCTTTGAACTGTTGCCCCTGTACCATGTGCCACCCTGCCTTGGAGCCAGCTGCTTATGGACTGAAACCTCCACAAACGGTGAGCCAAATAAACCTTTCCTTCCTTAATTTGGGTGTCGGGTATTTTGTCTCAGCAATGAGAGAAAAGTAACCAAGATACCTCCAATGGCTTAAAATCACAGACGTGTTTAGCAACTCTCTTTATGTTCTCAGCATTCTGAGATTGTGTCCAGTCCAAAAAACATGGTTTTACTTCAGTGTTAATGTGTTTTTTATAATCAGTCATATCTTCCCCCTTGGTCTACCATTTCCTCTTATGTTCATTCTACCCTTGATATTTCAGACGCCATTTATTTTGACCGACCATAGAGGCAAAATGGGGAGTTTTATCTGCCAGAGCAGTTAATATGTATATGTTCCAGAGTCAGACAGACCACCTTCCAATTCTAGTTCTACCACTTACTATGCTTCAGTTTCTCCATCAGTAAAATGCCGTTAATTAGTACCTATGTAATAGAATTATTGGATAAGTAAACATTTACAGCTGCAATACCTCTCTTGGGACAGACAAACAAAAGGAGCAAGTTAGTCTCTCTATGTTACTGAGGTTTGGAAGATTTATTTTAATTTTTTTTTTTTTTTTTCTATTCTCTCCCACCTGCAATAAACAATGTTTATCTCCAGATGGCGCTAAAATATGGTGTGAGAGTTGTACAAGCAGCCCTGGAGCGCCAGATTTTTGGAAGTCATTTTCTGGTTGTTGCTGCTAAATCAAGCATGGTGGCACACACCTCTAATCCCAGCACTCAGGAGGCTGAGGCAGGAATTCGAGGCCAGCCTGGCATACAAAGTGAGCTCAAGGCCTGCCTGAACTGCATAGTGAAAGCTTGTCTCAAAAAGAACCCCCCCCAAAAAGTCAAGCTAGTAAGTAAATCATGTGATGATAATTTTCAGTGCAACCTCAATCCACATTGGCTGTCCCTGATTAGACTCCCTTAATCCTAGAAGACAGATTAGACTCCACATGGGCTGTGTTTTGATTTGAAGCTTGATTTTGCCAAAAATAAAAATAACAAAATTATCTTTAAAAACACACACACACACACACACACACACACACACACGATGGCTCCTGAGCATTAGTAACAGTTGTGGATACCATTGTGATGATCGTTAGAAACAAATGTACTTGAACCTGCCTCTTCTTCAAGCGAGATCATTAAACTAGGCCATCAGGAAACGTGACGAACAAGGTGTTTCAAGGCTATCTTGTGATATCCCTGGGAACAAAATGCAGGCGGGCACCTGGCTGGATTTACGCCTCACTAATTGTGGTTGAACACGCTGTTGTTTGATGAATGGATCAGTCAACCTGGACAGGAGGTGGGCTCCGTTGGCACAAACTAGAGCTACATTCTTTTTTTGTTGTTGGTTTTTTTCTGGTACCGAAATCGAACTCATGACCTTGTGCTTGCCAGGCAGGTGCTGTGCTGCTGAGCTAAATCCCCAGCCCCTAGAGCTACATTCTCAGTCCCGATCCGTTCAATTGTTTTTTTGGTGTTCAGTATCTCAGGGAGAACTGAAATGCTACATGCCTTCTGCGTGTGAAAGTCATAGAATTTCCACAACTCTATTATGCTTGTCAGTGCAGAAAGTCCTAGGAGAGATGCAGGACACATCTACATTAGAGCCAACCAAACAAATTTTGGACTCTTGTACAATGATGTTTCAGGGCCAGGGAAGCAACTTGACCTGGGGGGACAGAATGGGGTACACCAGCTCCATACAACAGCATTCATTTCACCCAATGCCGTCAGGCTATCACTTCAGTTGATGTCACCCACCTGATGTCACAGGGGTTTTGTGGGTGGAGTAAGTATAACTGCAGATGGTCTTCTCTGCATTTGCAGAGGTGATTTCAGGCCTCCTACCTAGCTCAGCTCATGGCACTCACCTACTTCCCACGGTTCTCACAGTCACTTATCCTCAAGCCACTCCCTTCTTCATGGACTAATAAAACCTGGGTTTGGCCCTGAGTTGAGGCCTTGGTTCCCGATAGCCATCATCCTAGCTGGACTTAGGACCCCTTGGCTCCCCATAACTATAAATATGCCTTAGTGTCTTTATTCTCCCCATGGGTTGCACTGGAAGTGGTAGATTGGAGTCACCTCACTAGAATTCCAGTAACTTTTCATGAGATTACAAATATAAACTTCCCAGACTGTGACAAAGACCCGGAAGGGCTCCCCATAGTGCTCACAGAGGGTGAAGGAGGACCCTTGAAACCGCCCTGAGCACCAAGCGTGGGAAGGCACTGCCGTGGAGGGGCAGTGCTGATGAACGTTCCGCCAGATACAGGTGTGTAAGGAAACTTGGACGACTGCTTCTGGCTTCAAGTCTATTTCAGTGTCGTTTCACTTCCACTTTTTGATTGAAACCCAGGCGTATGAGTCCCTGCCTTTCTTCCTGCCCCAGGTAGGGACTTTCAGTACCCTTGCCTGCTGGTGAAGAGCCTGTGGTTTCAAGTATAGAGAGGAAGTGGCCAAAATTACACTGAGGGAAAAAGAGCACAATTAAGCAGAGGGCGTTAGTTTAAAGCTTTAATTTGATATACAAGATGTCTGGAAGGAATTGTAAGTTTTCTCAGTGGGAAATACAAAATGAAAACAGTGCGCTTTATTGATTCATGTAATATTTGTTGAGCACCTACTATGTGCACAAACTTCAGGAGGCACTGGGGAACCCAGGATGCCAGCTCCAGCCTCTGTTCAGAGTGGCCCATCCAGTGCAGGGTAGATAGAGGTGTGGGCTGCACCCCACCTTCTGCAACTGGTCCCTGAGCTCAGAGCACTTTGTAGCACTCAGCTCCACTCGACAAGCCCATCCTGACCTGGTGATGGCTGAACATGGCTCTGGCTCACGGGCAGACTCCTCCTAGCGGCACGCTGTATCTAGTATTGAGTCCTTTTCTCCTTTCAGTCCTTTTCTCCATCCTCCCTAACTTCTCCTTCACACGATTCATTTACAGTGTCCTTGTCACCTCCCCATATCTGACCCAGAGCTAGATCTCTTCCTTGGTGTATCTGAATGGAATCTATTTAAACGGCATAAGCTGGGAGCCATACTTCCTCAAATAATTATCTGAATGCCTTTACTGAGGGAAGCACTTGGTACGGGGCCCCTTCAAAAAGAAAGGAGCAAAGCCACAGGCACCATGACTATGGCCCCTTTTCCAGGGCAGGATCCCTGGCCTACCCCTCCGTACCCTGCAACTGTCTGGCCTAGAATTGGGAAGCACACATGTGTGTGCACGCGCGTATAGGAGATAAAAATGGCCTCCTGGGGTTGTAGCTTATTGATGCTGGTGGGTTAGAACATCTTCTCAAAAGTGAGGCTCACAGGGACCTGGTGGGGGCAAAAAGAGGGGACAGCTGACGTTTGGAAGTGACACTTACCCCGCGCTTCCTGTTACACCTAGAAAACACCAATCTCTCATGGTTCAGGAAGGGAGTGCTGATGGAGATTAGGGACCTGGGTCCCACCCCCACGCTCTGCAGGTCCTCCAGTGCCCCCCAACCCTTTTGAGCTGTCTGGTCAATAGCTTCTCCCTGGACCTGGGTGTGAACTGTGGACGGAGGACACATGACTATCAAGCTGACTTTGGACTCTTCCTTGCATCACAGGGTACGACTAACAGTTCGGCCTTGAACTGTTAGTTTTGGATTTCCTACAAAGGGATCGTGCTGCCACCCCCTCTGCACACGGCCTCCTGATACAGAGTCTGCTGGCTTACACTTTCCCTGGCAACCACTTCCTCTGCCTCCTTATCCACGACGCTACCAGCTTTCTTTTGGTGAAATGTCATTTTATCTGTTTATGACTTCTGCTGTATAGTAGCTATTTATAGTGAGGGGACATTGTTTCAGAGTGACCAAGTGACCTAGGGACTAGGAGAGGACTATGTCCCTTGTTCAGGGTCCCTGGGCAGCCAGTCTCCAGGAATTGCTGCTATCCCTGGCATCCTTGCCCACTCTTGGACTCAGCTACATGTCCCTGACTGCCTGTCCTTGGGCGCCACTCCCTTCTTCGAGGCCTTGCTGCCCAAGCCTAGCTCCCACCACCTGCTTCAGGATCCCGCAGCTTACCCAGGTTCCCGCTGTTTACCCAGGATCCTGCTGCCCTCCCCTGGTACACGGCCTGCTTTGGGGCTGCTGTCTGCCCCTGAGCCAACCTAGCTGTGCCTGGCCCTCACTTTCTCTGCAGGGCACTGCTTCTTGCAACTCACCTTCCACTGGGTGCCACCCCCTGCCCGTGGGCACTGCTAACTGCCTCTGGACACTGCCACCTGCCTCTGGACACTGCCGCCTCTTTATGGACACCACTGCCCGTCTCTGGGCACTGCTGCGTCCTAAAGGACCCTCCCTTTCCTGCTCCTCTTGTGTGCAAACCAGAAGATAACGCCTCTTTACTCTTCTTTGTCACAAGCTGTGAGCAACCATCAAGACGGAGACACTTGAGCTTTCTGGAGACAGCGCCTCTTCAGTTCTTTCTGTAGTAGAACTCAGACATCTGCGCCAGGAGACAAATCCCTGGGACAGACATCACCGTGCTCTTCCAGTTGACCATGGAGGCTCCAGCCCCTGCCTCCATGCCCAGGAGATGGATTCTGCCCCAGAAGGTCCCTATCCTTCCTGCAGGTGCTCTGTCCCACCTGTCCCCAGATCAATAGCCACAGGGCCAAGAGGGAGTCCAAGCCCTTGGAGGGTCACAAAACAGCTAGCTATCTGTGCAGCCCTGTGCTATTTCATTAGCAGAGGGAGTTTAAGCTTGTAGAAGCTATGGACCTAGAGCAAGCGAAAGTTTGTTGATTGACAGTTTAATAATTGCATAAATCAAATGGAGACCCAACAAATCATATATTGGCATGTTATTTATAACATGCTGTGTACTACAAACAATGACATCTGTGTCACATGAATAATAGTTGAACGCAAAGTTTAGGATAGTAAGATGGGGGCTGGGGATTTAGCTCAGCGGCAAAAGCGCCTGCCTGGCAAGCTCAAGGTCGTGAGTTCGGTTCCCGGTACCAGAGAAAAACCAAAAAAAAAAAAGAAAAAAAGGATAGTAAGATGGAAGTAGAAATTGTGAGATTATTAAAAGAAAAATGACTTTCTCTTTTTATTTTACCTCTTGTTGGTGTCACCATGGTTTCACGGTAGGTCCATCTGTCTGAGGACTTCTCTCAAACAGAAATGGGGTTGTGACAGAATGTGGGGCAGAAGATGTAGACTGCAGTCAAATTCTACCTCTACCCCTTGCCTGCTGTACACACGCCACCCGGGAGTTGTGATAGAAAAGACCCAGAAAAAGCAAGTTAGGTCCTGCGGATTCTTGATTGGATTTTTTTCTTGGTCTGTATTTTCTCTATGATCTGACCTACTTCTATGTTTTTCCATTTTTATTTCAATAACCATACTTTCAACTAAGAATTTCTCTTTGACTCTTGTTCAGATCTGCCCTCTCCCTGCTCACGGCTTCAAGATTGAAGACGAGCACCAAGTTTAATGTTCTCACTGGGCAGACACTTAGCAGATGGCACTGGTAGGGAAGGACTAAGAAAGACCTTGAGGATAACGCTACCCTAGAAAGGCCAGCAGAGATTGGCACTGCCCCGGCAGAGCCCAGGCATCAGCGGCTCAGGATCAAGGACTCCTAGTCCAGAGGATTCTTACCATTCCCTAAGGATAGTCTGTACTTCAGCTCCTGACTTTGCCAACATAGTTCTTCCAACCAGATAGCCACGCTTTTCTTTGTACTTGTCTACATCCTGCCCATATCCTTCGGGGTTAATCAAAGTGCCTTCTCGTCCTTCTGTCCTCTCCCCTGCCCGCCCACAGCTGAAAATGCGTCTCCTCTTCTCCTGTGAACGCCTGTAGTATTTGATTTCTCTTATGTCCTACTTGAGACGAGCAGGACCAGCTGTATGATTTGCATGGGCCAGTGGCAAATAGAAACTTAGCTCTCTCAGTTAAAAAGAATTATTAAGGGGTCATTTTCCTATAATACTACTCTCTCCCTTTCTCTGTCTGTTTCCTCTGGTTGCCAGCATACAACCCTCTGTTTGACAGCACATGAGTGAAAGAAATGTACCTGCAGCTCTTTTACCTATTACAGTACTTCTTAGCACGTGGTAATACAGCCGCTTACCTGATGAATGTCATGTGTACCACCTCCTTTAATGCTCTTAATAATCCTTTGCAGAGTGTGCCACTATAACTGTTCCCTTTACATGTGAGTACTGTGAGACTCAGCGAGGTTCATCTGCCCAAGGTGATAAAGCCAAGGAGCCCTTCCTCTTAGCCGCTAGGCTATGCTGCTTCTGTATGCAGCTGCATGAAGGCAAAGCCTATTTAGTCTGCAGTATCCCCCATGTTACCACCGTACAAGTGGGTTGTTAAGACTCTTCAGAACTATTTACTGATAGCTTATCCTAGGCCTGGCCCTGCACTGAGCATTTTGCCTACCCTGTGCCAGTCCTTCATTAGATCCTCAGCATATCTCTACTAGCCAGGTTTTATTCCCCCATTTAACAGGTGAAGAAACTACAGTTAGCGTGATTTAATCTCTGGTTATACTGCGTAACTGGTGAATAGCAGCTCCAGTGTTGGGACTTGGGTCTTCCTGATTCTACATTAGGGATCCTAAGCTGCTTCTGCACCCCTGCCTCCTACCCATCTGGCCCCTCTCCACCTCACTCACTTCCTGCTTGGATCTGTCCTCCCACTGCCTCGGTCTCGCCCAAAATCTGTGTCTTCCAGGCTCAGTCTGGTGTGTAACCCACTAAATGACTTGGCTGCTGGTTGCACAATCGCAGTGCAGACTGAGGAAATCGCCCACGTTACCCAGGTGCCCTGGCCCTGTGATCTGCACCCTCTCCATTCCAAGTTGTCATCTTCTAGTGTCCCGTTGCCTTCCAGTGTGCGAATAAGAACACCCGAAGCAGGCTTCTGACCTCTTGAAGTGTATTCCAGAGGCCAGACAACAAAGAGCAAGGAAATGCTGCCAGCCGAGAGCCTTGCCAGGTTCAAGATGAGTGGGAGGCTCAACCCCTCCTCCGGGTCTTTCATGAGCGCCTACTTCTGTCCCTTTCCACCTTCAGGATGCCGGATCAAGGCACTCTGTGGAGAAGAATGGCCTGTGTGTTGATTTTCTAATCCTTCTGAGGGCCCAGAGAAGCCTCTAGAAACAAGGAGAAATCTCCTGTCCTGTCAGTGACACTATGCTAACTGCCATCCCATAGTTGTCCACTTGTATGCACATTCGCATGCGTAAGTCCACACCCTCTCCGCTAGCTGCAGAACTAATTTGAGTCCTAATCGTAAGATGACGTATCCTACTGTTTAACCACTGGTGCCAGTCTTGCCTATTGGATACGATGATAGGGTAGTCTCAGAACAAATTCAGCTGAGCAGTGACTGGAGGAACAGGGAAAATGAAGGCCAGAGAAGGCTGGCAGGATTCAGCAGAGATGTATCCCACCTCGAGACCAGGTATTTAGTCTGTGTAGCTGATTTCATCTGTGTAGCTCCTAAGGGCAGAATCTGGGCCCATGGTGAAGTTACAAGGAAGGGAAGTGTGGAAGGAAAGGCTCTCTAGTAACTAGAAAGATTCAACAATGAAACAGGCTGCCAGAGTGGAAGGGGTTCCTGAACGTGGATGCTCTTACGCGGACACCGGGCACCGGAGGGAGGGTCTACGTTGTGTGGGAAACTTCTGGAAAGCACCTCTCTTGGAGACAATGCACAGGGCTCGCTGTGTGATGTGGAGGCAAGTGCTGGAGATCTGAGATTGACCAAGAGCCCTTCTCACTCAGGGACTGTGTTCCTCTGGATTTAATGTGGGCCGAAGGCAAGAACCACAGCCTCCTTTCCTCTTAGGTGTTCATAGTCGCTGTCACAAAGCAATGGAGTGAGAGCCGACAGTGACCATCCGGAAGACAAGTTTTATACCTTTCCTTAGCTCCTAGCACAGTGGAAGTGTCCAAGAAATCGTTCTGAAGTTAATGAGCGTGTCCAGCAAATACTTTTAAGAATGGATCTATGGAATCTTAAATATCAAGTTACTGTTGGAAAGACCCAGTCCAACCCCAACAATCTGCATGACGGATGAGGAAGTGCCCAAACTTAACAAGACACCATGAGATATTTGACTCCAGTGGCCTCAGGATGGACTTCAAGGGTAAGACCATGGCTCCGCTGAAAAGTATTTGTGTCCAAGGCCCAGAAAGCACACCATGCAGCCAACTGGAAGATGGTTTACCTCCTGTCTCCCTTCTGTCTAAAGACAGTCAGTCATTCACTCAGCTTGCTTCAAAGATATGAAAAGGCGATGACAGAAACCAGCGGGAGAGATGGATGTGGCCCTCTGCTGTGTCTCACATTTCCTTGAAAAACATCTAACTAGAAATAGAGTAATCATTTACTTTGTATTTATCTTCTAACCCTGCAGTTGAGATAACTTCAATACCACCATCTGAGTTATCTCTAAAGTCAACAGGGTTTTTGTTTTCCAGAAAAATTGATTTCCAAGTATTTTTCTACCGACTGAACTTGTGTGGGCAAACTCATTCTTTTCATTGTTAACCAAACTCAATCTATTTTGCTACTCTTAACTTTTCTTCTCTAACCATGTTTTCTACTGTTAAAATTATGATTTGTTTGTTGGCTTTTAAGTAGTGTCCAGAAGCCAACCTCCCCAGCTTTGGGCAGGAGCCCATATTCTTCTGGTTTGGGGTTAATAGAGAAAGTGATGCAACTACAGTTAGAGGCCATCACTTCCTGAGTATGTGCTGTGGTGACATTCCAGCATCTCAAGTGAAGAGTCTGCTGAAAATAGTGCAGCACTTATGGCTTTTACTGCTGAGGACAATAACTTTTGCCAAGGTGAGGCTGGTTTCCTAAGGAGGTGCTATTCTAGCTCTGGAGAAATCTCTCCATTGCTTTGACTCTAAAGTGATTCCTTTTTGTGAGAAGGAACAGTGGAGTAGGTACCAAGGCCACACCGGACAGCATGCAATAGAAAAATTTTCTTCCAAATGAAAGAGAATGAAAGATTTCTCATCCTTTCTTTGGGGCTGAGAGACGCCAACTGCAAGGATCACTGTGGGTGATTGTTCTTGGGGTCAGCTTCACGCATGGTATCTCTAGCCCAAACAGTGACAACAACAAAAGCTTCTCTTGAAGAAGGAAGAAGATTTCATGAGCCCCAATCCTTTTTATTAATCCATTCTGGGTTTACACTGTGACTCTTCCTCAAGGCCAGGACTAGGCTGCAGCAAGCAAAGAAAAGACCTGGCGCACAAAATTTAAGGAGACTCCAACAGAATGCGTTTTATCCCGTCTTTACCCCACTCTAGTCTGGCCCTACCATTCCCCTCAGCTGCCCGCAAATGCAGCTTCCTTGCAGGGATTAGATTTCCAGGGCCAGGCCGGGGGATGTGGTAAAGTTAGGAAATAGTTTGCAAAGCTCTAATTCTACAGCAAAACAGGAAGCAGTGTCCTCTGCTCGCTGTGATTGAATCTTTTTTGTCTCGCTGTGGTCAGGCCCAGGTCTTGCAGCCATGGTGCAGGGGCGTGGAGTACAAATGGCTCTTCCAGATTACTGGGTAACGACCTCCAAGTCAGTGCGTGCTGAGCTACCTTTGCAAGAAACCTGTGGAGTCCTTATGAAGGGTAATTTACACTCCACAGATTGATATTTTATATTGGAGAAATAAATCCCAGTCTGTCTCCACAGGACATTATGATAATTCATACAGTAATGCCGTGATCCTTGTGTACAATAACTCTTCATTTTTTTTGGTGGTGAAAGTTGGCTGGGCCAAAAGAGTTGAGATGAGCACCTTTAGAGCAGATAGGGGCTTCTTAGCACTCTGTCCAGGCTCCTGACTTCAGAGACAAAAGGTGCTCAGTAAAGGATTGTTCATTGAACACGTGAATGACGAAATGTGAGGCTTATCAGAAATTGGCTACCAGCCTTCTTAGGGCCGAGGCCCTTTAAGAATCAGAAAGGGGGGAGCTGGGGATTTAGCTCAGTGGCACAGCGCCTGCCTGGCAAGCGCGAGGTCGTGAGTTCGATTCCCGGTACTGGAAACAAAACAAAACAAAACAAAACAAAAAGAATCAGAAAGGGCAGAGCTGTGACTTAAACCAACCACTACTTCCTCTGGGGAAACCAGTCATTCCCTGGTTTTCACCCACATGCACTGATTCATGCTGGGTTTGTAGGTCTCACCTCTCTTTCTGTCTGACTCTCTGCCTGGCCCCCTTCTAGCTCTAACCGTCTTCTCCTAGACCCAGGCCTACTGGCGGGGCCACTGATGGTACCAACCCTGGAAAATGCTGAGCCTGAGTTTATGGTGATCCTTCTTGTCCTGGCTCCTGGCTGGCAACTATAAGCACCGAATTCTGCCTTGGAATAGTTCAAACGCACCGCCTGTGCTAGAGACTCGCTGGGAAAGAGCGCTTTTGACAAACTGAGGTGCTGGAGCCACCCTTAATGCCCACCTTGAGGTGTCAGCCGTGAGTAGCACTGTCTGGCACCCTGCTGCCATCTCCTGGAGATTATGGCTCCTCTTCTGCTCCAAGACCTTTGAGACTGCTTCCCTCCAGCAGCTTTATATCTATATCCTAGTTAGTGTGAATGCAAAGAACACTGTTACATCCAGCAATACGGGCCTCACAGAAAAAAATGCACTCATGAGGAATCAGAATAGTGAAGCAAATGATCCAAAAATGAAATACAAGCCCATCTGCCACTGGCATTTAAGGAGACCGGAGTCAGTTGGGTGAAACTAATCCACCATCACTCATGAGCGTGTGTGTTTGGCATGTGGAAATCTTTTGAAGTTTGAAATCGGTATCCTCAGGCCCAGTGAAACACCAGTGACCTCCCTTTGCGACCAGTGTTACAGCTATCTTGGAAGACATATCAAAATATCACGTATTTTCTCTTCATTGTCAGTAGGTAAATGTCAACATTTTTTCTAAGGAAACTGAAAAAAAGTGTTTTGTTTTGTTTTTTTTTTGTACCAGGAATCGAACTCAGGACCTTGCGTTTGCCAACCAGATGTTTGTGCCACTGAGCTATATCCCTGGCCCAGGAAACTGAAAAAATAATCTAAATAAAAGATCCTTCTATTCAGCCTGATACTAAAGCTATTTTAATTTGTATGTATTGTGTAAATGGAGTAGTTGAGATAAAATCAAAGGTATTCATAAAATACAACAAGAAGAGTTCTGATGATTTTTAAATATCTAACTTCCCACAAAAGTCAGCATGGAAACAGTAGCGGAGGAGGAAAGATAGCAGCAGAACTGCCACAGCACGTGAGTCAAACAGCAGGGGCATATATTGGCCTATGCTTTCTGATAGGTAATTTGACCATAGAAATCAAGAGCTTTGTAAATGTCTGAACCCTTTGGGTCAAAGAATTGTATGTAGTGTGATCCAAATTATATTAAGATAATGTTTTATATAGAAAAAAGGACAAGATGGAAATGCACCAAAAATTAATGCCACTTATTTCGGCAGAAGATGGTGAATGATTTTTGGAATTCTGCTTATAAGTGGTAGAATGATAGGTGAGGCATTCGTTGGTCTTTACTATGGGTCTTACTTTTGTAGCTTTAGCAAAACACTTCATCAGCTAAATACCTAACGTCAACTGAGCTGTTCAATGCTTTAGAACTTATCACCAGTGGAAGATCCAAGAACAAAGATATCAAAAGAAATGGCCCCTGCAGAAGGCAGAAATGACTCGAGAGGACTTATGATCAGACAGATTTTTATCTCTGTCCTTGCGTCCTCAGGTGGGAATGGCAAGAGAACCATTCAGGGCAAACATGGGAGTCCCAGGGCGGAGGAAGACCCAAGCTCATTCTGGAGGGAATGAGGAGTGGAGGTGGGGGGGCTGCACAAGGAGACATATTGTAGGAGAAGGCCCCTGCGGCACCAGGGCAGTGCAGAACCCATGACTGTAGCGAGTGTCCCCAGAGAAGGCAGCTTCTTGGGGTGCTGCACCTTGTGTAGTTTCCCCATGCTTAAAGAATGGAGTGGCACCTCGCTGGGAGAAAGCTTGTGGCCTAGGAAAGGTCTCATAGCTGGAATAGGGGAGCCCTGATCCGGGGACACAGGAGCACTATCTTGCCATGGATTAAGGAGGGACAAACAGGACACTAACTCACAGGTGGAACCACAGGTCGGCAGGTGGGTGCCTGGTGAGCAGGTGAGGCAGGTTACCTGACGGAAGATGCCAACTCAGGCCCCTGCAGTACGAGGCAAAGGAGGGCACCCGTCTCTGCCTTTAGTGCCATTCGCATAAGTGCCCCTTCCCGGCTTAGGCTTATCTTTAACGCCAGTGAGGGATGAAGAGGAAGGGGAAGTGATTGTTACAGGGCTTCGACCCCGGGGTGGGGGTGGGGGAATCAGATTACCCGGAAGTGACTAGATCAGATTTCCCCCAAGAGGATCCGAGAGTCAGAAATTCAGTTACACTGGGGAAAATGCTGTTATACTTTACAGCCCCGAGCTCATGAACGATGAGATGTATGCTCACAGAGAGCACTTTTCAAAGCTCTCAAATATTTAGTCATGACCTCATTTACTGCACTTTGCAAGATGATTTGAGACAAGGGTGCAGCCTGCACAGAATGTGCGTGAGTGAGGCCCTCGAGGTAAACAGGTACAAGGCCGATGGGAGGTTGGCGTGGAGAGGTGACCCGAGGCTGGTCCTTGTCTCTAGGGGCCGTGAGCCCCTGTGCCTGAGGACCTGGAGCCTCACCACATTCTGCCATTGAGATTCGAGCTGTGCCACTGCGAATAAATGTGAAAATGCTCCCACAGCCTCCTCTGTGCTCTGCCCCCACCCCTCACCGCCCGACCCCACCTGCTCCCTGAAAATCAGTATTATTAAACTTCTCCTTAGAAGGCACGTACAGGGACAGGCTCTAACTATCTGAAGGGCATGTGGGCCTCCATGTGAGGGTTGCTTTGTTCCGGGCTAAACCAAGTCTTCGTGTGACGTTTCCCAAGCCTCCACCTTCCCTGCCCACCCTCCTTGGTGGTTCCACCTGTGCTGGTCCAGGGCCACTTCAAAGGCGTCAACACTAGGTCCTGTGCTCTGGCCGGAAAGACATGCTCTCATTCCGCGAGAAGGTGCTAAGGGGGCAACTGTGCTCTTAGCTGGCCCTGTAATTTCTCAGCATGCAGTGCTGGATTTGAACCCAGAGCTCTGTGAAATGAGTGCTTGTGAGGCCGGGACTCCCCTGCTCTGTACTTACTGGCTATCTGGGAGCGCGGGGCTACTGGCACCAACCACATCCAACTTCTGAGGAGACCCGGGTCCACCCGTCCACACTGTCACTTACAGGACCCTGGCAGTGAGGTCTGGAGAAAGGAGGATGAGGGAATGGGGACCCTCACCCCCTTGGTTACACTCCTCCCTGCCATAGGAGCCCCTCCTTTTCACCTGTGTGACAGCAACGTCTCTCTTCCTTTCTTCGCTTCTGTAAGGGCCTCCAGGATCTTGTGTCTCATAGTTCATTGCACCTTTGCTATCTCTGAGTGCTTTGTTCTCCTTCTAGGGCCCTTGTGGAAGAGCGATCGCCCCCAACGTTGACGATGGTATCAAATTTCTGAATCCTCCCCCACCCCCACGTGCAGACCCCACAGCACACTCAGATCCGGGCAGAGGGCACCCCCACCTCTTCCTGCCAGCCCCGCCACACTGACGCAGGCTGCTTCAACTGTGTCATCCCGCTCGTAGCTTCCTCTCTCCGCTGCTGTTGCCGTGTTCCAGGCAGACTTTGGGGCACCTCCCCCACCACAGAATTGACTTTGGCAGGTTTCTTGGGGACCAGGGATGTCCCAACTTGTTTGCTTTTCCAGGGCTGATGTTTGCAGGGGTTATTTGGAAGCAGAATTGAAATCATTTCATGTCCTTGTGCAATTCCCTCAGCAGGCTCCAATAGATAAATAAAGCCCTCCATCCCTCTACCTGCCTAGCTTTCCCAGCAGAAGACGTGGGTTGTTCCAGAAGTCTCCAGCCATCTGCCCACTTGCCAGGGATTCTCTGGGGCAGCTATGAAGTCCTTTGTTTTGCTCCTTTGCCTTGTTCAGCTCTGGGGCTGCCACTCGGCCCCCTATGCCACGGGGCTGGGTTATAGGGACCCGGCTTGTGACGACGCAGAGACTGAGCAGGCGGCCCTGGCAGCCGTGAATTACCTCAATCAGCAAGTTGCTCGGGGCTTCAAGCACAGTCTGAACCAAATTGACAAGGTCAGGGTGTGGTCTCGGGTAAGTGAACTCGGTGTGAGCGAGCTGAAAGAACCCATGTGCGGAGCCCAAGCTGGCGCCTCAGAGGACCAGCATCTCTCAGCACAGATGAAACTGCAGTGAGGGAACTGACTTCTTCGCAAGTGTGGAGGAAGGGGCAGGTGCACAGCAAGAGGGGAGACATTCCGTTCTGCAGGCTTGGATCTTAAGGGGCGTGCTCACTGTGAGGTGGGGGAATGGGGAGGAGAATAAAAATACTTCCAGGGATATTTTGCAAATCACAGATGGAAGGCATGGCTCACTGAGAAAACCAGGGCCCAAGAGACCAGCTCATATTTGCCAAGTTATCTTTGTCTGCAAATCATGTACCTTTCTTGGCTTCTGTCTGTCACAAAAACTGGGAGTGAAGGAAACTAGCATTTGACAAATGGAGACTGTGTGTCAGGCCCTTTTACATAGCTCATCTAATGAACTGCTCTGCCATCCTGGTGTCCTGGCCAGGAGCTATACTCTGCTGTCCTTGTTCTGCCGAAAAGGATGCTGGGACTCTGATGTGTTGTCATTATTTGCTCAAGGTCGTAGTGAGCATTCGGGCTGCGATTTTATTTCAGACCTGGGCTCCTTCCTCTGTACAAGTTGCCTCCCCAAATGCATTCCTCACATTTCAGAGAGAAGTCTTAGGATACACAGGATTCACTTCTCCACACGGTAGACAAGAAGACCATGCAGGCTGAACCAGTGACCATAAAAGAGAAAGCCAGAAAACATGTTTTGGAGATCAGTCGAGAAATTTGGAAGGGTGGGGAAAAAGCACGTGCCGACTACTTGTTTTGAAATTAGGTTTGCTATCCGATTAAGGATAATGTTTCAGCAAACAATTATCTCAAGCTTCCTTGGGCAAGACCCAGTATCAGGCACTATGGAAGATATTAGCTTGAGCCTTTCAAATTGCCAGTATTTGGCTGTGTTTGTCATACAGAAATGGCAATTTTATATGTTCCAACCCAACATGTAGGTGAGAAAGATGGTCTATGCCCACAAGGATCTGCAATACAAAGGGAAAGTATGGTAAAGACCAGGATGTCAGGACTGAGGGCCGACACCTGACTTCACAAAGGGACAAACCGTGTGAAACCAGGACTTCCGGGGAATTTTAAGAGCGCTCCAGTCACTCGGAAGTAACATCGGTGGGTGCGAGGAACCACTGATCAGTTCAGGGGAAAGTAAGCACGGAGCACGCATGTGTGAGTGAAAGAGCAACGGATGGGCATCGCGAGGAGCTCAGATGTGCCTGGCTCCTGGTCACTGCAGCTCTGAGTTATTTCTGGAAGTTACTTTGGGCACACCCGCGCATCAAAACATGCAGTGCTTCTTCCAGAGGCTTCAGGTACGAGTCAGGCAGAACTGGAATGACAGACGGAGCCAGGGTGAGACTTTCCAGGCTTTAATGAAAGGATACCCAAACAGATGAACCGACAAGAACAATTCCAAAGAGGTAGGCAAGCGTCCTAAGGGCGTCTGTGTTAGGGATGAAGTGTTTCCTACCTGCGCAGTACACTCGCTCTTCCCACCCGTCGCCAGCAGGGTGCAGTGGAGAGCAGGTGACGTGAACCCGGGTATCCAGGAACCAAAGGACAAAGCAAAAGCAGAGGGCACAGCAACACAAACCCTTCAAGAAGGAAAAACAACGACAGAAAGTAGGCGACGAGAGAGGAGGAAGGACCAACTAGAGGGATAGGTAGGGAAGGTAAAGATAAGGCAATACGCGATCATCCGACACCACCCGACTTTACAGCTTGATTAAGGAAACCCAACACTGACTTTTTGAAAGAGTGACATTTTAAAAATTAAATAAATATATAGCGATGCTCATTTCCAAGTTTCCAGTTAAAGTCCAGAGTGAGGGCGGGGCTCCATCCCCCTTCCAGTAGCCAGAGGAAGACCGGAAAAGCCACGATCGGTCGTGAGCCTGGCCCCGGGCAGGGTCAGAGCTGGAAGCGGTGGGACAGGGGTGCCGGCCTGGCGGGGCGCTCTGCGGCCGGCACAGGCGGATGGGCGGAGGGCGCTGCTCACCAACCCGTTCTGTCTCCACAGCGGCCTTTCGGAGAGGTGTATCATATTGAAATCGACACGCTGGAGACCGTCTGCCACGCCTTGGACCCCACACCCTTGGAGAACTGCCCTGTGAGACAGATATCCCAACATGTGAGTGTCCCGGGGCCCTGAAGGCGTCCCGGCCGATTGCACCCGGGAACAGCAAAGAGCAGAAAGCACAGGCGCCGTGTATGAAGCTTTGCAGCCTGCTCCCTTTCGTAGCAGGGTGCACTTTCTAAAACTGCTCTTGGAGCAATTAAAATTAGCCAATTGCTAATTGCCTTCTGTGGGTAGTTTCCCTCCCCACCCCTAGGGGGTTGAACACAGGGCTTCATGCATGCTAGCCAATTGCTCTACCACCGAGCCACATTCCCAGCCCTTTCAATTTTTTTTATTATTAAATTTTAAGACAAGGCCTCGCTAAATTTTCCTGGCTGGTCTCGAGCTTGAGATCGGCCTGCCTCAGCCTCTGCAGTAGCTGGGATTACAGCCGTGCCACCATGCCTCCTAGCCCTAGCGTTGATTTTTACTATAGCTAACTTTTGAAGCCTCCTCTGCAAACAAAGAGTACGACGTGAACCGTGAAGGTGCTCTGTGGGGGTCACGCGTGATGGCCATGCCAGGGGCCCCTCCCTGGGACCTCACAGTGGGTTTATTTCCCCAGGCAGTGGAAGGAGATTGCGAAATGCAAGTGCTCAAACACGACGGCCAGTTTTCCGTGCTGTTTGCAAAATGCCATTCCACTCCAGGTACAGACGACGGGTTCATTTTCTTACTCTCCTGGCCCTTGTAGACGGACTGGGGAGGGATCCGGGGAGTTGTGAGCCTCAGTACTGTGCGGGGCTGGTGACTGTCGGTGAAGATCAGGAGAAGCCAGGCTACCTGGGTGCTGAGATTTTAAGGCGAGTGTCTGAGGAGCTGTTCTCCCGGGAGGCGAACAGGGGCCCTTGAGAGTAGGGGCTCCCGGGTGGCCCAAGCCCAGACTTAGTTCACAAGCCGGGCGCCGCGCCCCTCACCGCCTGCACCCTCTCTGCGCAGACTCCGCGGAGGACGTGCGCAAGGTGTGCCCCGTCTGCCCCCTGCTGGCGGAGGTGAACGACACCAAGGTGGTGCACGCGGCCAACGCCGCCCTGGCCTCCTTCAACGCGCTGCACAACGGCTCGCACTTCCAGCTGCTGGAAATTTCCCGCGCTCAGCTCGTGGTAAAGACGGGAACCCCTGGGCTGTGTGGCGGGGTGGGGAGGGGGGAGAACAGGGCCCCAGAGTTTGCTCGTGAGGACCCCAAAGTCCTCGGGGGCTCCCCAGGGGACGTCTCGGGTGGGCACTGCTCCACTCCTGGGCGCCTGCGGAAACCACGGCCCGGGGTGCAGCCTGTCTGTTACCCCACATTCACCACCCAGCACCCCGACTCCGCAGCAGCCCGGTGATGCTGGCAAAAGCATGCTCCACCAAGCTGGGCGCGGTGGCACACGCCTGTAATCCCAGCACTTGGGAGGCTGAGGCAGGAGGATCGTTGCAAGTTCGAAACCAGCCTGGGCTACAAAGTGAGCTCAGGCCCAGCCTGAACTGCATAGCGAGACCTTGTCTCAAAAAGACAAAAAAAAAAAAAAGGCGTGCGCAGCTTATACTGACTGGCGTGCAGCCGCAGGATCCTAAAATGCCTTTTTGAATCACGGGGAAGGAAACATCTAATTTTACTCCGGATGGTCTAGCATAGTTGGACGTAATGGAATTCTCATAAATGAGAAACCTGGCAACCTGGATAGCAGCCAGGACGTACGTGGAAGTGCATTTGTGTAGATGGTAATTCTTTCAACCGGAAGATGTAGTTCCCGGAACATCCCGAGCCCAGGACACACTAAGTAACAAAGAGTTATTACTGTCAGTGTCCATCCACAGGCTCCAAGGACTGTCAGAAACAAAGGACCAACAATGGCTTCTGTATTTTCACCTAGTTCTTCTAGGTGTGTGTGTGTGTGTATGTGGGTCATCTCTCCACTTTCCCGCCCTGTCTGGGAGTAACCTAAACTTCAGGTCTCAAAATGCAGCCCCAGAGTGAAGGCCAGGAGCGGCTGGTCCCCGCTCAGGTCCGTGTAAGGCTGGTCTTCCGGTTTCCTGAAAACTGTCCCTGTGCCAAGAAGGATGGGCAGCGAATATCTGTTCCCCTGCAAGGAAGACCGAACCCCTACCTCTGTTGGTCCAAGCACTTCAGAACACAGTCTTCAACAACTGCCCGGGGTTGACCTGTGTGGGTGTGTCCCCATGGTCACAGCACATGGTCTGCGCCGGTGGCACACCCTGAAGTGGTCTGGTGCCACGCCGGCCTACCGCTCTGCCTTTCTCATATCGGGTCATAGTGCCTCAGATTCATTCTCCTGTTTTCTTATCAGCCTCTGCCAGTATCTACCTACGTAGAGTTTGCAGTGGTCTCCACTGGCTGTGTCGCTGGAGAGGGCACAGATGCAGCCTGCTCCCAGCCTGTGAAAAAGGTAAGCGGGCCAAGGGGTGCCACCTGGCAAGGCTGGTTGTACATACAGCGCAGAAGCCTTATGTAGCTTGCGTCTGGGAGCTGTGGGAAGAAAATAACAGTACAGAATATCCGCTTCTTCTGGGGCTGGCTTGTAGCAGACTTTCCTCTGGGGCCTCACCTCCCCACTTTAACAATGGCCACCAAATCACCTCGCCCAGGGCAGGCACATGGACTTAAGGGAAAGAAAGGTAGAGCTTGTACCCTAATGAAGCCAGGTCATGCCCAGATGCTGGGTGTGTGAAGTGTAGATTTCCTAGAAGTACCTCAGATGCAAAAACTTTCAAGTCCTTGAGCCAGAGAATGTCCACTTGTAGGAATTTAGCCAAAGGAGATTTATCAGAGCTCTTCAACAGAGATAGATCTACAAAGATGCTTCATCATAGATATGAAATGACGGAAAGAGAAAGCGGCCAATGGCCAACAGGAGGGCATCATGGAATAATATATGGCACATCAGTAAATAGGAAATTATGCAGAGTAATGAAGGGTAGGAGAATATGCTATTCTATTGCAGTCAATAAAAAACAGGACATGCAATGATATGGTAACAAATTATATTGAACAACTTTTGAAAATGAGAAAGACATGCATCAGCGTTAGCGGTAGGTCTGTCTCCCAGGATCGCCACCATTTCTGGGATTATGGATGGTCCTGGCCACTCGAGTAGCATTTCTGTATTTCCTGTGTGTCCACAGAATTATACATTACATATCTTTTATAAGCAGCAACTGTAAACTTTAAAAAGGTATGTTTAAAGGAGGATTAACATTTTATGTTTCTTTACCTTGACGGATGGGTGTATCAGTGAAACCAAGGGAGAAATTCATCTCTTCAAAAATCCATTAAAATCACCCGTCTCTTCTGGCAGCAACATGGCTTCTGTAAGGCGACGCTCACTGAGAAGCTTGCTGGGGAAGAAGTTCAGGTGGCCTGCACCATATTCCCGACACAGGTAACAACAGCACGGAGACGCCTGCTCTTGTCTCAGTCCGGCCACCCCTCACCATCTCCGCAGTGCATCCGTACTAAAGGGCATGCGCTGTCCTGTCCTTCTGAACCTTGTGGTGTAAAGTAACGCTGGGGGGTGTGGAATCACCGACACGCTGAAGGATATTTCAGGATGTCTCCTTCCTGTGTACTGGTGGCTACAGGGCAGAACGGTCCTCGTGGGTACTTGACAAGGCCACCTTTGATTCCTGGGAGGTAGGAGTGGCTCTCTGAGCTACAGGAAGAGGTAGGCGGACTTGCCTGGCAGTTCGGTGGCTGTGCACGTGGAGGACAAAGTGTGAAGTTAGCTGTACGTGAGTGAGTTGCCGTAGGTGAGGACATGTGTACGAAGTCCACCATCACCAGGATAATCCTTGTGAGACTGAGGTCTCTGCAGACCAGTTATTCTTCCCCGGTAACTGGTGATAATCCTTTGTACCTATGCGTTTCTTTTCTGCTAAATTCCGTGCAAGTAAAAATCATTACGAGGGACTGGGGTTTTAGCTCAGCGGCACAGCACCTGCCTGGCAAGCACGAGGTCATGAGTTTGATTCCCGGTACTGGAAAAACAAACAAACAAACAAAAATCATTATGGTGGGGAAATTGGGTGCGGGTACCACCCAGATCTGGGGGTGGCTTTGTTTGGGAAGAGGAAGCAAGCTAACGCAGGGAAATGTTTCTCTCTCCAGCCTGTGGCCCTGCAGCCTCAGCCAGATGCCCCCACCCTGGCAAGCCCAACCCCTGCGGCGGATCAAGCTGCGTCTCCGCCCCTTGTACCTAGCTTTTCAGGAGCTGCCATCGTGGTGCCACCCATGATGGTGTCGCTTCCACCCCCGGTGCACCGGAAACACTATGACCTGCGTCACAGCTTCGCAGGTATGGACTCTGTGGAGTCAGCCTCAGGAGAAGCATTCAAACCAAAGGAAAAACCTGCAGTGACAGAGCCTGTCATTGGCGGTAGTGCTGTCCCAGTGCCTGCTCGATGCCCTGGGAGGATCAGACACTTCAAGATCTAGCCTAGACACAGCAGAGATGAGAAGGCTGGGCACAGAGAACACAGCTACTATTCTGTCCACGTCTGAGCGTGGGTAGGAGCCTTGCGCATTGTCAGAGCAAGCGCCACATGTGTCTAGAGTAATAGCGAGTCCTGAATCCCAACTTCGCTTCATTCTTTGGGGGATAGAAGCAGACAGGGTGATGGTTCTGTTGGACGGAAAGCATAAGGCCCACAGCTTGGTTGTTACCGATTTGCTGATAAACCACTGCCATGGTGTTCTCTGCCTTCTCGTTGACCTCATACACACAGTTGGACTGTGACTTTAAATGGTGCTCTTGCCCAGTTTGTATCTGCCTACTAATAAAGCGCCTGAAGGACCTTCCCTCATGCGAGCGTGATTATTGCTTATTTCATACCAGGTCTGCTTGCTTGTGTGTGGTCTTTCATCCCAACAGCCGTGTCACCCACCCAATCTTCACGGACAGAGAAGCAGAGGGGAGCAGAACTTCGCTGTGCTGCCATATGCAGGGAAAAGGGAGACTAGGACCTGCTCATAACCTGTAGCATATGACTATTGCTTCATGAGGAAACAATTCTTTCTATTCATAAGGGGCAGAGAATATTGCCAAAGGAGGGCCATGTGCCTGAACTTCATACAGACACGTCAGCCCTCTAACCCAATACTTGGGTTAGGAAGGATTGGTAATTAACACAGGAATTTCACATTAACTGTGTTTATTCATTATTTATGTTTAACATAACTGTTGAGTGCCTTGTATCCTGTATCCAGGACTGGTCTTTCTAGACGATGTATTCTAAGGACCTAAGTTAAAGCTCTGGTGTATAGTCTGATTAGAGAAGGGATACCTGTGAAGGTGGGTCCAGTGGACATTTGTAGATATCATCTGAATGCTTGGGTAAGAAAAAAAGTGCCAGGCATGGTGATGCACGCCTACAATCTCAGCACTCAGGAAGCTGAAGCAGGAGGATCGTTGTGAGATTGAGACCAGCCTGGGCTACAAAGTGAGCTCAAGGCCAGCCTGAATTGCATAGCAAGACCCTGTCTCAACAAAGAGAAAAAAATAAAGAAGGAAAAATAAATAAATAAATAAATAAATACATGCTTGGCTAGCAGAAGGGATCTAATGATCCCCACCACGAGTGGTGCCATGGCGATTTCCATCTTTGCCTATCAGCATTGGGTGGTTCTGATCCACCTCGGCGACGGACCCTTCTAGATGGAATTTTAAAGGCTGAGATAAGCAACCAGCTGAGTGGCCCCACTAAACCAAGGGGACTGATTCAAGCATTGCCTCTCACCTATCACCCTGGCCTGGCGGTTTTGCCGGCATTCCGGTAACCAGAAGGAGTGGCAGGATGGTAATAGAACCCCTGGGTGTCACAGCAGCCAGGGAAGAAGACAAAGGTCTGGGCAGCTGTGCCAAGTGCCACAGAAGGAGCCACCAGGCCCAGGTCTGACTTGGAGGCCGTGGTGACCACTGGCAGGTGCACCCACACCCGGAGGGGAACCCGGTTATGGAGCTTGAGTGGGGGACATGAGGAAGAAATGAGTGTAGGTATGCTCCCGCTTTAAAGCAGATGGAAGGGGCTGGGGATTTAGCTCAGCGGCACAGCACCTGCCTGGCGAGTGCAAGGTCATGAGTTCAATTCCCGGTACTGGAAAAAAAAACCAAAAAACCAAAAAATCAAAAACAAATAAGTAAATAAATAAAGCAGATGGATTGCAAAGGAGAGAAGACATACAATATGAAGGGGTAACTTCTGAGCATATTTAGGGCAAAAGGTAGGAAGAAAGAGAAGGGAGAGAGGGGAATTGGTGAGCAGATATGTGGGGAGACGTTTAGTGGAGATTCTAGTCCTTCCTTAGGGCTCCTGCGTAGGTGCTTCTCACCCGGCACTGGAAGAGATTCATCCACTTTCTGTGCCTGTCACAGCTGTAGCTGTTAGGGAGCGCATGGAGTGTTCAGTGTTTCGCAAGGCAGGTGGCAGGCGCACAACCCAAGTGAGCTTAAGTAGAAAGGGGGATGCTGTTTGTCGCCTTGTGTACTGCAAAAGTTAAATGCAGGAGTCTTACCTGAAGTTCAGATAGCTGAGAACTTAGAGGATAACATCAGGTCTCAGCAGCGTCTGCCTCCACGTGCCTTCGTTCCTGTGGGATCGCCACACAGCCTCAAGCCCATGCTGCATTGGTGCCCACGCCTGAAGCGTGAGAGACAGCCTAAGAGGAGCATCCCGGGCCAGTAGAACAGCAGACACCAAGGCCTCATGTGAGGAAATGGTTGATACAGCCGAGGAGTAGACCTTGTCAGTTCCTTGTTCTGGGTCAAACGCTCCACGACATGTCACCCTCTTGCCATCCCTTCCCTTTGTGCATGCAGTCATTCCTCGTCCGTGGAGTCTAGCTTTCTCCTCTGCAGCCTTTCAGCCCCAGACTCTCCACTTAGCTCATCTCCTTCTGCTTCCCCTTAGAGAGTGGTTTTCCTGGAGTCCTGCCTCATTCTCATCTTGCTGCCTGACCTGCTCTCCCAGAGCGCATTCATCCACTCCCACGTGCTAGCCTCCGCCTGTGACTGGTGCTGGTCCCACTCATTTCCTTTAAGTTGCAGGTCCATATATCCAACCTGATTATACATCTCCACGTGGACTCTTCAAATGTTAGGCTCTCACTTGGGTCTCCACCTCTCCCAGCCCCAAATGTACTCCACTCCAGTAATGACAGTACAACTCCCTGATCCAGCCTGAACTGTCTGGGTCATTCCCTATGCCAACCTCCTCCTTGCTGCTGTGTTTGATGATCTGATTTCTGTATCCTCAACACATCTAGGACCCAGCCCTTCCCTAGTCCCATGGTCACTTCCAGATCTATAGCAGGTCTCCCTAATTCATGACTGTACCAGTGTAGGTTCAACCAGATTTAGAAGAACCAGTGCGAGATGTTATAAGAAAGTGACTTGTGCGCTTATGGAAACTGGGGAAGCAACCCCCGCAAGGCTGTCTGTGTTTCCAGTGCTGGACCCTGAAATCCGCAGAGCAGCCTTTAAGAAAGAGAAGACGGACATGAAGCGCCATGCGAGAAGGCATATAAAGGGCTGGCTAGGCAGGCGGTAAAACAGAATTCTACCAAATACACAAGTATTATGTGTTGTACCTGGATGTCCCTTTCAAAGGCATATGTGCGCATGGGCAGGGCTTTTGGAAGTGACTGATCATGGCTGTGTGACAATGGATGAGTCCGCTGATTGGCTGAGCATAGTTGTGGGTGTGGGTGATGGATTTCGTGAAGAAGGAAGACCCACCCTGGGTGTGGCTGGCACCAACCAAGAGAAATAATGTTCAGTAACTAGAATATTTTATGTTGGCATTTTTTATTCTATAGGCAGATATATATGAAGCTACATTTTTTTTTTAACCCTAGGGCTACCAGAATGTGCATCAAAATGACACAATGACAATACACTAAGACAGGCTGAAGGACACATTTGTAGTCCCTTTTATAACTAGTTTAGCTCTCTGTCTCTATTATTTGCTTTACTTTTTGGCTATACTTGCTCTCTGGGTGTTAGAAACCACACTGAAGTTTGACTTTTGTTCACTAAAATCTGTCTGTCCGCCTGTCTGTCTGTCTGTCTGTCTCTCTGACAAGGCCACTTAGGGCTCCTCAAGGGTTACTTTTCATGGTGTGAGAAACCTCTGAGCTCCTCAAGTTTTTCCTGTACTAGCTGTGTTACCTGCTAAGATGGGTCCTGGTCATTCTTGACCATATGACTGTTTCTGAAGCATGGGTACATTCTCTTTTGTCACCTTTCTTTTTGTAGAATGTACATTGGTTGAGTCCTGTCCTTTGGGGTCCAACCTCCTGCTCCTGCTTGGGAAGTTGGGTGCAGGGGCCTTTTAGAGGCTGGTGTCATGCCTTGGGTCCTGGCTGACCTTGGAGCACCAGGGAAAAATATTGACCATTCTCTTACTGTATGTATGTATATATGTATGTATGTATGTATGTATGTATGTCTCTAAGCCTTAGTTGTTGAACACCCAGAAAGTTAGTTACACCAATCTTGAAATATGAGCATTAGGTTTTAGTCCTAACTGTTATAATCTTTTTGGATATTGGGACATTTTCACATAGATTATGTCCTATACATACTGTTTAGGTTGATTGTTGTGAGTCATATTGTGGCAGGGAAAATAATCCTCAACCTGTTAGATGTCAGATGTGCCAAATTTGTGTCTCCTGATATTGAAGAATGGATTTTGAAGATGCTTTAATTACTTTTCTCTCATTGCTGAGACAAAATAACTGACACCCAAAATTAAGGAAGGAAAGGTTTATTTAGCTCACGGTTTGTGGAGGTTTCAGTCCATACTTGGTTGGCTCTGAGGCAGAGTGGCACATGGCAGAAGGCAAAACTTCATGGCGGAGGAAGGCAGCAAAAGCAACAACAGCAAAAAGGGAGGAGTGGCAGAGAGCAAGCCTCTTTCCCTTCCTTACATTGTACGCAAGCTACCCGCCCCAGGGCAGGTATAGCTCTCACATCCATAATCCCAGCATTGGACCATGAATCAATCACAAACTCTAGAAGCCTGCCCCCATGACTGCATGAGGCTTTGGGGGGACATCTAGACACAAACCATAACAGAGGACAAAGAAGGTTAACAATAAGAAAAGCTCCTGATGATACAGGAAGATAAAAACTCCCAACCTGAACGATATCTGGGACAAGTTTGAGTTCATGTTTTCTGAAATCGAAGAATGAATTTTAGGAACAACAGAGTTTAAGAGTAGAATATATTTATTGAGGGAAAGAAAGCTTCTACCCAAGAGAGGGACAGAAGAGGGGTCGAAGTGGGTTGCCCCAGACTCTGTCTTTTCTAGGGACATTTATAGAGCAAAACCACGAGGTGAGGTGAGTCCAAGGTAAGGGAAAAATGGATAAAAGTGTGGTCAGCCAAAAGGAACTGTTCAGGTAAAATTGATTAAATCAGGATCAAATGGGGAAGCAAGTCACATAGCAAGTGGGCATGAATACAGAACAGGGGCTTTTCCTGTAAGGGGTTGGGTCAGTGACTCTTTGAGGTGATCGCTACCTATTTACAATATAAATCCCTGATGTTTACACCTAGGGAGGTGTCTTGGTTACTTTTTTCTCGCTGCTGGGACAAAATACCTGATGCCCAAAATTAAGGAAGGAAAGGTTTATTTCGCTTACAGTTCGTGGAGGTTCAGTCCGTACCTGGCAGATTATAAGGCAAAGTGGCACATGGCAGAGGGCTACAGCTCATGGCGGCAGAACACAGCAAAAGCAACAAGCACACACCAGGGCGGAATGGGGGAGGAATGGCCTCAAGCACTCTTTTCCTCTGTCTTACATATGCAAACTATGCACCCCAGGGCGGGTACAGCTCTCACACCCATAATCAAACTCTAAAAGCCTGCCCCATGGCCGCATGAGGCTTTGGGGGGACACACAGACATAAACCATAACAGGAGGTATGTGGGTGCATTTGTTTCGTCCTTTTGTCTTGAGGTCTGGCCCACAGCAAATACATATCTTGTCTTTCATGTGGTCTCCTTCGAGGGTGGCCCTATCTGACTGCCTATATTTCTATCTAACTCAGCTGCCTGTAACACTGAGAGCTAGGAGGGGTTCTGAAAGTGGGTTGCTGCAGAGGCTCTTTCTCCAAGGATATCTTACGCAGCGACATCACACCGTGATCTATGTAGAACTACGGATCAAACTACAATCAACCCACAGGATTATAAGTACAGTCAACCAGGGGCTGGGGATTTAGCTCAGCGGCAAAGCGCCTGCCTGGCAAGCGCAAGGTCGTGAGTTCAGTTCCTGGTACAGGAGAAAAACCAAAAAAAAAAAAAGTACAGTCAACCCACAGGATTATAAGTACAGTCAACCCACAGGATTATAAGTACAGTCAACCCACAGGATTATAAGTACAGATTAGCTAATACTGATCCAACTGGGAAGCAAGGCACATAGCAAGAGTATATGGAGGGGATCATTAACATTAGCTTATCTATAACTTTTAACATAGACAGAACAAAGGCATTCTGGAAAGGAACAGAGATAATGGGTCCTGATATTCTGGTCACCAACTTATGTGTCTGATGCCTATCTGGGTACAGTACCAGCTGGGGCCAATTGCAGTATGAGCTCATTTTGCTGTTTATCTCTAGGGAGGCTCGCGGGCCCGGCTATCGTCTCCATCTTGAGGCCTGGCTGTCTCCAACCTCACCACCAGCCACAGTCATGATGTGTCTTATTCTCTTCACTGACTTCCTCCAGGGCCTGATCCCTCTCTGACTGCTGTTAATTTCTATCTAATTTAGCTGGCTGTAATAACATTCCTACAGAATAACAAATAACAGTGATAAAGTTTTACAAGAAACATGGAAAATTAAAAGTAAGAGGAAATCATAGCAAGTGTATCTTACTATTTATACAATATATAACTGTTTGTTTAGTCAAAGCCAATAGATGTAGGTAGGGTTTTAAACGGCAGGACTGAATTGTACCAAATACAAATAGCAGAAATGTCAGAAATTGATCATGCTATATGTTTAAGGTCTAGATGTAATGTAACATAAAAGAGAGCACTTATTGATTGCTTTGAATGCATTAAATTTTTACTCAACTTTATAAACTTTTTAGACAAAGCTTAGACTCACAGCATATTTTGACTTTAGATGTATGCACATCTTTAGTCATATATATATATGAAGTGTTATAACATATGATATATTTAACCAGTTACAAACTGGTCATTGAACAGATTTTACAGCTAACATTTAAATAAACTTTAACTCTTTAATACTCAGTTGCAGTATTTTCTTAAGTAATCAGCCTCACTGCAGAAATTACAAGATTTACTTTGTTAAAACACAAAAACTTGGTTTTTAATATAGTTTTTTTTTTTTTTGGTTAATATAGTTTTTATAAGTTTAACAAAACACATTTTATTATCTTAACCTTATTGGTTTGGATATTTTAAAAGTCCTAACTTTTTAATCACAACCATTTTAATTACATAACATTCAGGTAGTTGTCTTTTTTAGCCACAGAGGGAGTTTTTTGGACAGTCCTAAAGGACCCAGGGAGTCCTCCAAAGAAATTTCCACCTTCTTATATAAGATTATACATTAGAATTTAACTCTTAACAGCTTTATGAAGAAAGCAGCCTTCAACATTTATATGTTAATATCTTGTGAAAACACTTTTACTAGAGCCAAACTTTTTCTGCAATTTAAGTCAAGAATACTTGAATTTAGTAACTTGGTGACTCAGATGTTGTTATGAATATAGTCATTAATCCCATTTATATTTATCTACTCATTTTAACAATTAGTTTAGATGCTATGGTCAATACATTGCATCAACTTGGGGAGTCTAGAGCTTTGGCTAAGTGCATCTTGGGTAAAAAGGACACGCCCTTACCCTTCTGGGATGTTGTTTATTGTGTTAATTTGAGAAGTTTAAAAGATTAACTGTGTGACTCAGAAGGGAGCCAGGGTGCTTACTTTGTATTCATCCTAAACCTGTGCAAGAGAAACACATGCAGAGGGTGTGGTGTAAAGGACCACCCCCTCCTCCCTAGAGCAGGTAGGCTGCATAAAAAAAGGAATTAAAAAAGGACTGGCTGCTGGTTTTTTGGAGGAGCTCCAGTCTTCTCCTTCAGCTTGGTCGTCTCCTGGCTTCTGGTGCAGAATGTTGGGCTTCCGTCTGGAAGTCTTCTGCCTTCTGGTGTTGGCTCTCCGGCCTTCATCGTAGATTCTTCAGCATTCCGTCGCAGACCCATCAGCCTTTTGATACGGACTTGCATGGACACTGCATCGAGCTCCAGGTCCGGGGCTGGGCTCTTCAATCTCCAGCATGCAGACACCCTCTGCACACTTCCTCCTCCAACTCTGTAGCCGACCGTTATAAGCCAAACTTACAATTTCTTATACATTTGTTTATCTTATATTATATCTGTTCCTCAAGTAAACCCTGACTGATACATTAGATTATTTATGAGAATCAAGGTACTATTTTAGCATAGTTCACATTTTAAGCTATATATAATTTTTACCTAAAGGGAAAAATCCTAGAAGTTTTTATATTTGAAATACAGAAATCAATGCACAGTGTATCTGAAACTTCTAACAAAGGTAAATATTATCCTGACTGGCTAATGACCTACGTATAATGAATGTTAGTAATTTTAAAGACATCTTTCCTCTTATTTTACTCATCAACTTAAATTAACTTACTTTAAGCCACATGAGCCCAAAAGTTAACACACAGAAACATACATATTCACCTAAATCATATCATCTTTGTTACCAAACTTTAAAGTGATCTTCAAGTTTTGTGGAAATCTTGAGTCTAGCATTATTGATCCTCTAATGTTTTAAGTGACTCTGGTAAATTTTGAATAGTTGTATAATTGGCTTCTTGGTGAAAACTCTGACAAATCCAGGAGTTTGTAAGGGCAAAAATAATAAAAAAGAAAGGAAGTTGGAGTTAGAGAGAAGCCAAGAGAAGGATTGTTGAACGCATCAGAAGTCGGAGTTGAGAAAGTCAGACTGTGAAAGGACTTAGAAGAGCTTCTGCTCAGCCCTCTTGCAGCTGAGGACCCTGTAAGACGACCCTAATGAGCTCAATAAAAAACTTGTTACTTTATTTTCTCCCATTTCATGTAGTGGTTGCCTATTGGGAACAAAAGGCTTACCACCCTAAACAACCAGAACTCCAGTTATCTGTTTTTTTTTTTTTTTTTTTGGTACCAGGAATTGAACTCAGGACCTTGCACTTGCCAGGCAGGTACTTGTACCACTGAGCTATATCCCCAGTCCCAGAACTCCAGTTAAAACCTTTAACAAAAGAACTCTGCCTAGCGCACGGGGAGCCTCGGGCGGGGAGTGCCGGTCTTTGGACCGACGACTCACTCCCGGCCTCAGGGTTTCCCGGAAGGAGGGCTTCCGGCGCACAGGGAGCTGC
>NW_004955420.1:21044072-21060585 GCF_000276665.1 Chinchilla lanigera | reverse complement strand
AAAAAAAAGAACTCTGGTTAAAGACATCCCACTCTTGGTAGACAGTGGTCATAAGACAGCAATAAACCTTTTACCCATTCATCCCTCCCACAGAGTCCCAATATAACATCTCTAAAAGATATGCAGAGACCCCGGTATCAAGGTGCCTCCTTCTCACTATATGGTGTAATCTGCAGGGGTGGCTCATCCAGCTCAAACCTGTGTGTAGTGTAACATCTCCCCCCAGCTCTGCCGTGTCTTCTCTGTACCTCCTAATCTGGAAGACTTATAAGTGATCTGTTAATTACAAAATCTCAGATACATGTGCAGAACATTTCCTCAAGCCCTGCTCATGAACTTCTCCTGAGAACTCGAGCAGGTTTTCAATAAGATGGCCTAGACCTGACGTCAGCCTGAGGTGTGGGACCCTAGCCCCACCCCTCAGGACCCATCTGTATAAGTTCTCACGGGTGTCCTAGAGATTTGGATGGTATAAAACAGCATAGATGCCAGGAAGCTATCACTATTGAGGCTTTTCTCACAGTTGCCTGCCCTGTGTCCTCCAGGGTGTACTTTTATCTTGCTTTTATCCTGGCAGAGCCAGTTTCTCCCTCACTCTTCACTTTTACTTTCTCAGATAAACTTTGCTACTGTTTTTCATTCGTTTCATCTAATTCTTTGTTTGAGACAAGAAGAACCTGGACACAAACTCAAGCACCACAAAACCTGGTACTGCTTATTTGATGAATCACTTCTACTGGGTAGAAGGAACTACCCAGTAACACTCCCTGGTCACCGACAGGTCATTTGTACCCTTGCGGTGTCTGTGATCCTCCACAAGCCCTGGAAGTAAATCATTCTTCATTTGGACAGTGGAGTGGATTGAAATATAAAAGTCTTTAAAAAGACTTTTTGAGAGCCATTCTGAGTTGGATTCCTGGCTTTGGATTCCTAGACTCCTGGGTATGACTCCAGTGAATCTGCTTGTTCCCACCTCAAGGGCTTGAACACGTGATCCCTCTGCTCTTCCCTGGTTCTTCATTGGACTAACTGCCTTCCACTCTCCAAAGCTCGTCTTGGATGTCATGTTCCCCAGGAAATCCTTTCTAATTCCTTTGTTCCCTCTGTCTCCTAGGTCTGAGTTAGGGGTTAATGCCTAGAATTTGGTGGTAAAACTTTAAAACATGTGATCCTCTACTCCCCAGGATGTAACCGTTGAACGGGTCCATAACAGGCCAGGTTCTTGTGTATAGAAGACAAAGAAAAGAATCGCCAAGCGTACACCCAGTAGAAGGCCACTGTGACATTGAAGGTCACAGGAAGTTGTGCTCAGGGTCAGTCCATCTCCAAAAAGGTATAACATAGAGAAAGAAAGGTGTTGTGGCAACAGAAAGACACTACACACAGGTCCAAGGTAGCAACAACAACAGGAGAAAGGGGCAGCGATGTTATGTATGGATTTGGTTTCTAATTTCAATGTATAAATATATAACTATTATCTGTTAACATTCTACAGGGATTTAAATATTAGGGTATCCATGGTCATTAAGAAAATAATAGTTCCAATTTATGTTCTAAGAGCTTTTGATACTCAAATAGATGGTAATGTTAAACTTGTTGCCTCTATTATAGTGTAATGTTATTAAGCTTCTCTTCTGGATGTTTAACAACTGAGATTTGGAGACCAAAAAATTAGAAAGATAAAAGGGCTAAGAGGATAGTCAATATTTTGGCCCTAGCCCTCCGAGGGCCATATAAATCCAGGACAGAAAAGAACCTTTACTACCGTGTCCTGTAACTCAGTTGAGTCCCTGATTTTAATCAAGGAGATTATGGGGCCAGAGAGGAAAGTGATTTGAGGATGTACAGTGTGCCTAAGGAGAGTCACCTGAAGAGTGAAGGTCTCTCAAGCTTTCACAGAAAGCAGCTTGGTCAAGCAATGGCCGTGACTCATCCAGATGGTTGACACTGACAGTGAATCTAAGAGATGCTATGTGTGGTTCCAAAGTAATGCTGAGGAGACTTAACTGACCTTGATAGATAGGAAAAGGGGATTAATATGCGTCTGCCTTAACTTGGTCTTAAATATCCAGCATAAACAAGATATGTAAATAAGCACCACCATAACAAAATGTTAGCTGTAAAGGGTTCAAATCACCGACAACTTTGGACAGTTGCCAGCTAGACTGGTAACTGACTACTGTTAGGGATTTTGGAACTATATTCTCTAAGCATAGCTTTTCCAGCTAATCGCCTGTCATTTACAAAGCAGAGAAGAGAGAGCGGTTGGGAGTAGCTGAAGTTGGAAAGTAATTACAAGTGCAGGACGAAGCCAGTCCGAGAACACTCGGCAGGTAAACAAGCCGTTGCAGCTTGTTAAGTGGTTGCTAGGTAGCGAGGCTGAAATTAATCAGCCTCTTGAGGGTATAAAATAAATGCTCTCCCGTTCTTGGGTAGTTTTCCTTCTCTGCTCAGGACAGAGGACCTCCACCTGATGCCAGCTTTTTGTTTCTTGTCTGTTTTTTCCTCATTCTTGCTGCCATTCCTTCCTGGGGTACAGCAAGAACCCAACAGATCCTGACACATCTATCCATTGAGGAGTCCAGAAATTCAAGTTTTACAGCCTTTCCTTACCTTTCAGAAAGAAAGGTTTCTCTTTACTATGTTTGTGGCATTCAGATGAAGATCATTTCCTGGTGGTTTTTATACACTGGGAGTGTGGATTCTCTCTGGGGAGCAATGCGGAAATCATATAAAGCTTTAATATTAGAAATAGCCTTTGACCCAGTAATTCCATTTTGAGGCATTTAAACTAAGAAAATAATTAAACAATGATAATTAAATATTTAATCATAAAAATATTAATCACAGCATTGTTATAATAACAGAAAATTGGAATGAATTTGTCTTACAAAGAGATTGGTTTGAATAACTGAATCAACTATCAATGGGCTATTAGGTAGTAATTGAAAATTAAGTTATAGAAGTCAGTGTATTTATATGTCAGCTATTCATAATTGTAAGGAATGACACGCAATGGGCTGGTGAAAAAGCAATGAGGCATACAGTTTAATACCTGGGTGCAAGCAGACAGAGGGCGATAAGGCCATCTGTAGAGAGCAAAGAGAAGGGGGCTTTTTAAAACAGGGTTTGAAAGAAAGCAAGGGACATTAGGCAAGATCTTGGTAAATGTCAGTGGTCAAAGTTCTCTGGATGTTTTGTGCCTCAGCGGGCAAAGTCCTTGTGGTGTCCATTGTGAATGTTTGGCTGCCTTCAAATGTCTAGGTGTTTTGGAAAATTCCATGCTCCATCTTATCCCTTATTCTTCTCTATCTTATCTCATGCTCCATCACATCTAGTGTTTGCTGAGGGCAGCCCCAATGCTGAGCTGGGAACAGTGCCTCAGGTAGGGTACTAGGAGAGTCATGTCTGAATTGAGCCTTACAATAATCTATTGTTAGCCTGGCATGGTGGTGCACGCCTGTAATCCCAGCATTTGGGAGGGTGAGGCAGGAGGGTCATTGTGAGTTCAAGACCAGCCTGGGCTACAAAGGGAGCTCACGGCCAGCCTGAACTGCATACTGAGACCCTGTCTCAAAAAAGACAAACACACACATACACACACACACACACACACACACACAAATCTAGTTGAACTTTTAAAAGCAAGCTATACTATAGTATGTACAGGATAATACTACTTTTATGTGTGATATATGCACAGAAGAAAATCTAGAAGATACCATTAATAATTATTAACAATGTATAATAGAATGATCTGATTTGCTTTATTTTCCATAAGGAACACACATTACTTTAGTAGTATTCTTTTAATAAGAAAGAAGTTTTAAAAAAAACTTGTAGTGAGTCTCCAAGCTCTCTATTGAATGCCACTCAGAGGTGTAAATATTTTTGGATCAAAAGAAAAAAAGTACCAATTATTACCAATTATCTATTGGCCAGACATGTGTCATATACCTAATCTCCTGTAGTCCTGCAAATATGCCTGTTGCCTACATTTTTATGAATGAGAAGTTGAATACCAGAGGAAATAAATTATCCTATCATTGAAGTCACACAGCTGGTGACAGATTCCATCCCACAGATCAACTTAATCATAAGCCCCACCCCTTTCCACGACGGCACACTCCAGTAGTTACCCGCCCCCCATGAGTACCCCCTCTCAGGCCACTACTATCACTGAGAAGAATGAAAACAAACCAGTGCCTGAGGTCATTGTCCTCTGAGAGAAGCCCACCAGAAGCCAGGGAGCCTTGATTAGCAGAAGGCACATCAAAGTTTTGGGAATATGCTGGTTTTTCCTGTAGTTAGTGGGTAATGATGTCAGGTGAGCATGGTGACCACTACACTCCGGAAACCCCTCTTGTAGTTCATGGATAATGATGTGCTTGTCTGAGGACTGACCCAACCAGATCCATGGTGAACAAGAACAAGAAACACCATGGGCTCACTGAGAGGAACCCTGGGCTGAAGAGCCTTGGGTTCAGTCCCTGGCTGGACATGTGGTCTGAGGCTAAGTGTCTAATTTCTCAGGACTTTGGTACATCATTTCCAGAAAGTGGGATTTGGCCTACTGACTTTCTAAGGTCCCTTCAATTCCTAATCATACAACTCTGTGATAAAATATTTATCAAACCACATTTAGGCAGGAAGGGGGACAGGGGGACACATTTCTAGTGTGTCAACATTTTTATTATCACCAAACTTCAGAAGATTTTCTTATTCTTATTTTTCAGATGAGGAAACTGGTTGTGAGAAATTTCAGGAACAATTTTTCAGTGTTTTGAGCAGCTTCTTGCCTGGAATGTCACAATCTCTCTCTTCATCCCCGGTCTTATTCTCTTTAAGAATCTGTGATGGATGTAACCTTTTCTTTCTTCATCCCAATCTTCTTTTTTTTTTTGGTTTTTCTCCGGTACCAGGAACCGCATCCCAATCTTCTTAACCCTCAATGTTCAGACCACATCCAGAACAAATCAGTCATCACTGAGATTCTACTGAGACACACAGTGCTGGAGCTGTGAACTCCATGGAAACCTGGGCTGTAGTCAGTTGTTGCTACGTTTAGGGAATAGGAAAGGACACAGGATTTGGGATGTCACAGTTCATGATGGTGGCATGGCACAAAGGGTGAGAAATTACTCAGAGTCAATGTGCAGTTCAAACTCCAAGAAGGCCCAGAAGGGCTGCCTTTAACCGAGACCTCTCAGTGTCAGAGAGTCTCATAAAGACAGCCCCAAACTGAAGCTTCTGTGTCTTCTTATTGATAGAACCAGGAAGCAAGGACAAAAGACAAAAAAGGACAAAGTCTGTGCAGGAAATTATGTAGAGGACAGAGGAAGGACATTAGAAGGTCGTGATGATCTGCTACATGGTTGACCTTAGGGCCAATCTAAGTGATAATTGAAGTAGGTGGAGGACAGAGCCAGAGCATTCATTCCTTAAAGCAAGGGGTTGTGATCTTTCTTGGACTTTCAGCTCTATGGGCTATTTTTTAAATCTCTAACCATGCAGTTTGGGGCATGTGGCTCCAAAAGTTCCCTTATCTCTGCATATCCATCTGATACATACTTCTGCCTAACAGCCCCACTTTGGAGCAATACAGTTGTCAAAAATAAAGATGTTTTCCTGCAAAACTCATTTATGGGTGTTATGGCTTATATCTATAGCCATCCCAAATAGGTGGGTTTTAGGGGCAACTGGATAATGGATGTGTGATACTGGCTTAGTATACTGATTGGTTTAGCATAGTTCTGGGTGTGCATAATTGATTTACTGAAGAGGGAAGACCCACCCTGGGTCAGCCATCCAATATGCTTGCAGCTTGGATGGAATAAAAAGGGAAAGAAGGGCTAGGGATTTAGCTCAGCAGCACAGCACCTGCCTGGAAGGGCAAGGTCATGAGTTCGATTCCTGGTACTGGAAAAAAAAAAAAGGGAAAGAAGAAGGAAGGCTCCCTCTTTCCTGCCTACCATGCCATGAGCTGTTTCTCCACTGTTGTTCCCCTGTGCCATGTTTCCCTGCCTTGGAACAGCTGACTGTAGGCTGAAACCTCTGCAAACTGTGAGCTAAAATAACTTCTCCTCTTTAAACTTGTGGTTGTTGGGTATTTTGTCCCAGCAAAGAGAAAGTAACTAAGACAGTGGAGATTAAGCGTAAACCCCTCACACTTAGCATGGTACCTGGCATGAGTAGGTACTCAATCAGTGCTTTCTTGGGCCAGCATGTACGCAGTACTGGTTATGGTGGAATTTGGTAATAAAGTGGCCCATTGGAAGTGAATCCCATGAGAACCAGCACGTCGTGTGAAGGAAGCCATCTGCCACGCAGCCACATCCCCAGGTTGGTTTATAAAGGGATTGGTTAGGTTACTTGGGAAATACCTTGTCTGTGCAGGTGAAGGGAGGTGCCTCAGAAACGCTGTACTTAATTAAAGTTCTGCTGAGACTGCCCCTCTAATTCAGGATTCAGGGTGTGTGCCTGCCCCTGGGATCCAGCTAACCCAGGGTTACATTGTTCATGGTGTTCTGAAATGATCATGCAATCTGTTTGCAGGATATAAAAGTGTGTTCAGTGAGAAAGAACTTGTCAACATTTGTTCAGCCCTGCTGGGAAGATACTAGGTGAGTCATCCCTAGTACAAATAATCCTTTGATTTACACTGAAGCATAACAGACAGCCTCTGGTTTCTTCAATTCTGCAGTAGTTCCTTGTGCAGAGGGTTAATGTGAGTCAGCTCCCAGGTATGAGTGACACTGGGTCCTCAGGAAACCCTGGGTGGGAGACCTGCAAAACTGAGGTCCAGCCTGAGGTGCTGCTTCCCTAAGGAGACTGGGTCTAAGAATCCATGACCTCTCTTTATAGACCAGCACAACTGTGAGTATGCTATACGGGTTGGAGATCCTCCTTGGCTCCTTCTTACCCTTTAGAATTTCTTTGCTGAAGTGCTGAGGGTAAATTGTGTGCCAAACACTTTGCACCGAAGTCTCATCTGAGCCTCACACCCATCCTGTGAAGACTATGGCCTTGGAGAAGGTGGAGAACTCATCCTTAGTCCCAGCCCCTAAATGCTGAGCTGGGATTTGAACCAAAGCTTATTCTGAACTTGGTCTGTGCTCTGAGCTGCACTAGGAAGAGATTCTTGGAGGAAATCTCACTTTCAATGCTATGAGACAGATTTTCCCTAAGAATATTTTTGAGCTGAGAACAATGCTCTAAACATTTGGAAACTGTTTCATACATTGCCTGAATATGCTCGATCAAAATAAGATAACTTCTAAATTTATTTACTTATTTATTTAATTTTTTTGGGTCTTTTTGAGACAGGGTCTCACTATGCAATTCAGGCTGGGCTTGAGCTCACTTTGTAGCCCTGGCTGATCTCGAACTCACAATGATCCTCCTGCCTCAGCCTCCTGAGTGCTGGGATTACAGGCATGCGCCACCACACCCGGCTCAAGAATTTCTAAATTTAAGTGTTTTAAGAGGAGTCAGATGCATATTACCAAGAGGTGGTCTGAAGCTACAGGGTGGGTTGGAAGCAATAAATACCATCTGCCTTACAGAGGGCACATCTGGAAGGACTGAAAGAACTTGGGAAGCAAAGTATGTAATTCACATTTCTTTCTCTTACTGCCTTGATCCCAGCCCACGCATATCCTTTCTGCCCTGCCCTTCCGGTACATTCTGGTCTCCTTCAAGCCCTAGGCTAAGTCTTAGCCCCCCTTGGAAGCCTTTCTTAAGCAAAACTTTCTCCATCTGTTGTTTTCCTAGTATCTGCTCTTTGATGGCAAGAATTGTGCCTCCTCCTCTGAACCGCATAGGTGGATGACAACCCTGCCTGTGAGACGTGGGGCAGGCTAGCTTTCTTCATCCACACAAGGGTGATAAGTTAGTTGGTTGTTCATTGATTTAAAGGAGAAAAGGAACAAAAAGTGTCCAGCCTAGGGCTGAGCACATACTGAGAAATCCCACTGTGTGACTTGTATAGAATGCTGGACCTTGTCAGTGTATGGAGCCTGTTTAGTGTTTGTGGAAGGAGAAAAGATAAAGGGAGAAAAGGCACAGAAGAAAAACAGCCACAGAGATCTTAATCAGAGCTGTCCCTTCTTGACTCCTGCTTAGTTTTCTAACTATACACCCTGCCCGCTCAGGTCTAAGTCCCCTGAGTGCATCTCCTGCTCTGCATCAAGCAAGCCTCACCTGTCTCACCCCTCCCTGGCATAAAACTAACACTTCTAAGTTGCTGCCAAAAGGTCCCCTCCTCACTCAAGGAGAATCCGCCATTTCTCTGAACCTGGCTCACTTGGGGGTGAATCAATGCAGGTGTGATCCCGTCCCTACCCCTGGACTGGGAAAAGACCATTGGCAGAGTCACATGGAAATCTGGGCTGTGTGAGAAAAGGCGAAGACCCCAGGGACAGCTGTGGTACTGAGAGCCAGTATTGTCCCTAGATGTGGTGGATCCTGGGTCACACACTTCCCCAGTGGTCAGTCTTCACTGCCTCCCTGGGATAGGAACGCTCCTGTGACCATGCTTTTACACAGGGTGACTGCACCAGATTCTTGAATGCCTTCAACGTGGCTAATCTAAATTGAGGCAGGCTATGGTGTGAAACAAAGAATGTAAACTGTCCCATCTGCTATTTTTTTTTTTTTTTTTTTTTTGGTTTTTCTCCGGTACCAGGAACCGAACTCACGACCTTACGCTTGCCAGGCAGGCGCTTTTGCCGCTGAGCTAAATCCCCAGCCCCTCCATCTGCTATTTTTTATATTAATCCCATTATTATAATAGTATTTGGGATAGGTTGGGTTAAAGGAAATATAGTTGAAGTTAGCTCTGTTTCTTTTAACTTTTAAGTGCAATCACTAGAAAATTTAGAATATGTGATTTGGATTGTGAATCTAGGGGATGGTGCTGAGTTTGACAACTACCCTCAATCAGAGAGCCAGGCTTGAAAAAAGCTGATGTCTTCAAAGCTTTGCTCTTTACTCCTCTGCTGAAACTATGCTTCTATGCTACTACTAAAATTGTCTCCAAATGTGATGGGAACCAAATGTGATGGGAACCAAACAGTTGTGTTCCTAGGTTTCTGGGGGAAGAGGAAACATGTGCCCCTCTTTCTACAAGTAGGTGTACACTCCTGGGAGAACCTTTGTTTTATGGCTAAGGAAACTTAATCTGATGGGAGCCCACCATATCTCAGGCCTTCTCACATGCAGTGGCAGAGTGGAATTTAAACCTAGGAATTTCTGACTCTAAAGATTGGCCTCTTTCCCTTGCAGCCACTTCCAAGCTCCCGTACTCTACAACCCAGAAGGAGACTGAGCTCAGGTTAAAACTAGGCTGACACCCAGCTCCTTGGGCGGTGATGAACATAGTCAATCTCTGTGGATCAGAGGAGCGTCATCTCCTGGAACTGGGATGATGGCAGGTGCAGAGAAAGGCGAGAACACCTTCACTTTAGGGTTGACAGGGCTCGTAGTGAGTGTGTGGCTCTAAACACTGCTTCACAATGAGGAAACTGGATTCCCAAAGGTTATAATGCTCTTCCTGGCTCACACAGGTAGGAGCTGACCTGGGAAGTCAGAGTTTACTCTAACTGGTTGACACAGTCCCCTTTTAACCTATTTCTTTGGGTCCTGACTGTCATTCCCTAGTGGGCTTCACCTCCGTGGATCTGGTACATTTCCTCAAAACCCAGACCCATCTGCGGGGAGAAGCTTAGTGAAGGCTGGTTCACTTGCTGGCTGGAGCCATGTCTTTGTAGTATCCCAGAATTTGAATAGCTAGTTTTTATACTGAAAAAAAAAAAAAAAGAAAAGAAAAGAAAAGAAAAACTAAAGCACATTTACCTTTACAAGGGTTTATTGGAGCATTCAGGAATTCATGAACTGGGGCTGTGCTAGGCCACAAAGGACTAATACTTCTCTAGGAATGGTGAGAGAAGAAACTTCTAGAAAGTATTCACAGAAGGAAGGCAGAGCAACAACTGGGATTGGTTAGAGTGGACAGTTCCCAGCCAGAGGCGTGTTAGTGGTTTCTGAATGCTGAAGTTTCTAGTCCTGATGCATTGTTTTCATTGGGCTTTGGCTTATTCCAGTAGGAATACCAGAGCCTTCCCAGGCTAATGGCCTCCCAACTTGACTTTTTTTTTTCTTCTAACAATTCTTATTTTTGGTTTTCATTTTCCTCACCTTGCTCCCATTTGAAAGTAATGCCTACAGCCCACCCTCAAAAGAACTGAGATCTTTAGACTTAGGGTTGTACATCAACCCTCAAAAAGTAATTATTTATTTCCAGAAATGAGTTAGGGCTTTATCTTATTAATATTCATATTGGCCCATGTTGTGCTGCTATAAGAGGACATTTATTTTTGACAGTTCTGGAAGCTGAGAAGTCCCCAGTGAAAGGGCTTGCCTCTGGTGAGGGCCTTTCCTCTTTCTGTCATCCTATGGCAGAGGCAGGAGGATGCAAGAGAACGCCAGAGTGGGCCGAACTCACCTTTATAACAAGTCCACTGTAGTGACAATGACACTAATCCAGTTGCGAAGGCAAGCTCTCAGGACCGAATGCTCTCTTGAAGGTCCCACCTCTCTGTACTGCTGCACTGGAGATTACATTTCTGACACATGACCTGGGAACATATTCAAACCGTATCCGTCTTAACCCTTGATTCCTAACGGGACACCTGCCCAAGGCCCAGTTCCTGGCTCTGTGGAATTGCTCAGAAAGGGTTTGCTGAATTACAGGTGGCTATCATGATTGCCTTCCTGAGCCACAAACAGAAGCTGAAAAAGAGGGCCCAGGGGCCCAACCAGCCCACCTGAGCATCATCTTTCTCCTAACAATGGTGTGAGGTTTTAGTCTTTAATGAATTCACCTTCATGCAGATCCATAGGAGAAAGGACAGCCCTGAAGTATGATGTGAGAACTTTTGATGGCTCATTAGCTCATGTTCCCCTCTTAAATACGGTCTTCGGCTTAACATATCCTACATGAGGCTAAATAGCGCAAAGTGCGTGGTGAATATCACCGTGTTTCTGGCCGGTGACTGAGAAATGAAGCCACCTTTCTGAGCTACTGAGGGTGGTGAACACAGGGGGTTGGCTGGGAACTCTGAACTCACGAGCCCCTCCCAGGATCTGTCACCCCACACTCCTGACTCAGATACCTGTGAGTCTCAATGAGGAGTCCAGCGGCAGGGAAGGAGGAAGAGGGTGATAGTCTCCCCGTATGCTGCTTCAGGCTGAGACCAGGATGCAAGCCGCAATCCAATCACAGTTTCTTAAGACCCTTGACTAAATGTTTGCTGTGATTTCTTGTGGAAAAAAAGTTTAGGAAACTTACATTGGTTTAACGTGCACACAGGAACATGGGATCGCTCAGGAGTCTAAAGTACAATATTGGCAAGTCCTGTGCAAAGCAGGGGAATCTGCATTTAGAAATCTCGGTGCTCAGTTGCGACAGTGTTTTAAACCCCGTTTGAAAGTAATGCCTACAGCTATTTGGGCTCTAAGTATAAAGTTGCTCAGCGGCCTTGCAGAGCCCCACAACATAGCCCGGTCCTGAAGCTCCACATACTGACTTAACCGTGCACCTGTTCCCACAGAATGCATCTCCTCTTGTCCCTGGGACTCTGTGCCCTGGCCCAGGCCACTTGCTGCGGGGCTCAGTCTCCACCCCAGCAGGCTCTCGGCTCCTCGCCTCTTCTCTCCCGCGGCTGCAGTGACTCAGATGTGCTGGCCGTCTCCGGGATGGCCCTGCAGGACATCAACAGAGACCAACAGGAGGGTTACGCGCTGGGGCTCAATCGAGTGCATGGCGTCTGGGAACACAGACAGGTAAGTGATGGCTCTGCCACTGGGGCAGGCGTTGGGACAGGCTGCAAAGACTGGGACCCCTGAGACTCCTGTTGGGAAGATGCTTTCCGCATGGGAAACCCTGCTGAGACCATTCTGCCCTCCTCTGGTAGGTGTGCTGCAGTGCTCTTGTTATTGGAAACAGATGCTATGGGGACACCTGCCCGAGGCTCAGCAGTTTATAAGGAGTCTTCAGATGCGTTGTATTCTTTGGCTTTCTTATGAAGCAGAGATGGTTTTGTCCAGTCTGCATGTGTCAAGTGGAATGTGGTGTGCTTCTCCACCCTCCCCGCCACAGGATAGCCAGGGATCTCTCTTCTACCTCACACTGGACGTCCTAGAGACCAGCTGCCATGTGCTCAGCAGGAAGGACTGGAAGGACTGCGGGGCAAGGCTGCTTCATGAATCAGTAAGTGCTTATTCTCAGGGGCTCTCTGGAAAGAAACTCCCTAGGAAACAGATGACTGCTCCATGCCTCCCATCTTTCAAATGTCCCTCTTTCTAATTTCCTGGCCGGGGTACCCAGGTGCTTATTTTAAGCTGTGGAGAAAACCAAGTTTAAGTAGAGGGGTTTCTGAGAAATCCCTTTGGGGTAATGCTGACCAGAAATGAAAAGTTGTCCTCACATTATTTTCTCACCTGTAATCTCTGAACCAGTTTTTACATTGAGAGAAAAGTACCTGAAGTAAAGATGCCAGGTATGGAATTAAGGTAGAGAGCAGAAACAGTGGAGGGAGAGCTTTTTAAATTTGTTTATTATGCTTTGTTTTCCTTTAATGAACACTTCTTTGAGGTTTAGGCTTTAAAAAAAGTGATGGCTTTACAGTATGGGGGCTCTCGGGATGCAATGGAAGGCTTTCCTACAATTACAGAACCTAACCGTTCTCAGAATTGATTTTTTCAAAGATAACCATTGAAGACACTTGCAAATGGTCACTGTTCCTTTGATTTCAATTATCCTGGGAGTGTTTCCGTCGAGTGATGTGAACCACACGTCGTGAGGGTAGGATAGTGATGTAAGTGTTTAGATATAAACTTGGCGATCAAGATGCCTTTTCTAATCATTTAACCAAGTTAGTCCACTGCACAGAAGTTTTGTTTTTTTGTTTTTGTTTTTGTTTTTTGTTTTTTTTTTTTTTTGGGTTTTTCTCCGGTACCGGGAACCGAACTCACGACCTTGCGCTTGCCAGGCAGGCGCTTTTGCCGCTGAGCTAAATCCCCAGCCCCCAACTGCACATAAGTTTTGAAAAACAAAGTCCACTTGCCTTGTTGTTTATTACATTTGTTATGGTGACGCTGACTACCGTGACACATACACTGGCAGGTGCGTACCCACTCTAACATGGTAGCAGCTTATTTCTCACTCACACGGAGTTCAAGACAGACATTCCTGCCTGGGAGGGGTTCACTCCAGGGTAATGTAAAGATCTGATTTCCTCCTACGCTGTGACTCACAGTTCCTACGGTCACAATTTGTTTACTCACTTGCGTTAAAGCTATGAAACAAAACCAGCATGGAGAATAGAAACTGGGCCAGGACGGGAGTGGTTACACGTCACTTCCTGTACTCACCTTCCTGGGGTTAAAGCTCAGTTATCCACACGTAATTGGGGGGAGATGGGAAGAGGAGCTCACCATGTCCCAGGCAAAGGTTAAACAGTTTAATCAACTGCAGTTTTTCCCACTCCAAGCCACAGAACTGGATTTTATGTTTCTCATTACTTAAAATCTAAGTCTGCAACTTGCACTGTGTAGGGAGGGGCATCTTAAAACCTCAGGATTCTATCCACCCTGTCATAAAATGTATTTGTTGGTTACAGGTTTATGGTCAATGCAAGGCAATGTTTTACGTGAACAAGCCAAAAAGAATTCTCTACTTACCTGCTTATAACTGTACTCTTCGCCCAGGTAAGAGACTGTGATGATTTTGTTAATTTTAATAAAAGATTTTTTTTAAAAGGTATTTAACCAGGGCTTTGCCAGGAAGGTGTAGGGTTTCTCATATCCTTACTTTGTATTCGTCCTGGCACCAGTTGCTTAATACTTCCAATACTTGCCTTCCTATTAAAAGCCAACTTACACTCACTTCTGTCACCCTCTTACTTCTACATTTATGTCCTGTACCAAATCCTGTTCTCAGGTCTATGTAAATGGCACATTCTCTACAATGGGTCCCCAGGCTGCTCTCTAGCTATCCTGATATTCCATCCAACCGTATGCCTATCATCTGAACATACACTCACTTTCTGAACTCTGTATCTTGCTTGTGTCTCTCCCTCCGCTGATGGTGACATCTGCCCTGGGAACTCATGCCTTTTCTTCAAGGAGTGCTACCAATATTACTTCTTCTACAGTGTTTTGTATTCAAGAAAGGAATGAAGCTCTCCTGTTATGCATTCCTATAAACTTAGGCTAAAACACTCACAGAGCACAGAGCACACACTCTCTGCCTTGATGTGGAGTCTTCTATCTTCTGTCACGTAGAATAGTTTATCCCTCCTTCTCCCTACCACACACTCGCTAGTTCCTACCAAGCTTACGTTTACCAAGACTGCTGGATAAATGAACGCACAGGCAAAGAATTAGGCTGAAAGTAATGACATTTGAAATATGCACATGCATTCGTTCTTGGTCCTCCTTTTAATGAGGGAGATTCTAGAAAGCAAACATCCATAATGTGAGCAAATAGGGTATGACTACTTATCAAACTACTATGTGAATGTGACTCCCCTTGTGGACCTTGTTAAAATGCAGTTTCTGATTGTGCTGTCTGGGCAGGGACAGAGATCCTGTGTCTCAGACATGCCCCGGGTGACAGCAATGCTGCTGGTTTCTATGAGTAACAAGGAACAGAACCAACACTGTATTAGCCACAGCTTACAGTCTGTAGTGTGAACACGAGACTTACCTAAAATGAATTAGGGAACAACAGCTAGTATGTAGTCTCAGTTCTTTCGTGGAGGTCATAGTGATCAGACTTAGAAGGGCCAGGAAGTGACGTGTGTTGATGAAGGAGTGACAAGCTGTGGGTGTAACTCCCTCATAATCTCCCTCAGTCCCCACATATACAATTAACCAACACAATGTATTTTCTCTGCAAAAACAACTTCAAGAAAAATTTCCTAACCCGACTGTCACATTAGACTTGCCCTCCTCCACTCCTCTCAAACAGAAATTGTGGTTGTCCTGGTCACGTGATCATTCTATCAAGTCACGCAGTGATTTGACCAATTTTGTCTTCCAGCTCACTTACATTTTCTAACCAAAGAGGGTGTGTGTGTGTGTCTATCTTCTGTTATGTCATTTGTTTATTCTGTAAGCATCTACTAAATGCTCACTTGGTGCTAGATATTATGTTAGGTGTTCAGGACTAAAAGATAAATAAAACAAGACCATGATGAAATCCTAACCTTTTCAAGGCACTCGGTTTATTTTAAGAGACAATGATAAAAAACGACATTGAACTAGTTCAAGTGGATATCTTATGTCAATATGCTGTATTATAGATCTTTTTCTGGTACCAGGAATCGAACTCAGGACCTTGCACTTACGAGGCAGGTGCTTGTGCCACTGAGCTATATCCCTGGCTAGACCTTTGAACGAAATTCCTAAAGTGCATAAATTTGTGAGTTGAAAACTCTCTTGCTTTGATTTTTTTTTTTTTTCTGGTACCAGGAATCGAACTTATGACATTGTGCTTGCCAGGCAGGCGCTGTGCTGCTGAGCTAAATCCCCAGCACCTGATTTATTTTTTAATTATGCAAATAATGCTGCTCATTGTAGAAACCATATTGCAACATCTAACTTCTTTTCTAGAAAATATTTTTTTCCATCCTTGCCAACAGTGAATGTTATCTTTTTTTTATCAAAATTTTTTTTATCAAAATTTTGCCTCTGTTATAGTCATATGCCTCTGTTACAGTCATATTTATGGGACTGAAAATCAATAATATTTTTAAACTGTTCTCATTGGTCTCAACAGTTTCTAGAAGAAAGATTCATATGATGTGCCCCGACTGTCCAAGTCCCAGCTCCACGGACTTGTCAGATCCCAGGGTTTTGGAAGCTGCCACGGAGTCTCTTGCAAAATACAACAGTAAAAGTGCCTCAAAGCAGTACTCTCTTGACAAAGTCACCAGGGCTTCTCACCAGGTAAGGGTAAGACGCAGGGGTCAGTTGCACAAACAATGTGTCTCATAACTGCTGCTGTGGATTCCTAAACTGAGAACCTGACAGCCGTTCTCTCCACACCCTGCTCTGGTAGACCTGATACATGTGCAGTCCTGTTTCGGTTTCTCTTGTTCCATGGAATTTTACAGGAGTCCTTTGACTCCATTTTCCTTCATAAACCTTAAAGCAAGAGAGAAACACATTTATCATTTCACTGGGAGATTCTGCTCATGTTCATCATGGACTGCTGTGTGCTCGTGTCTGACCAGCAATGGAGCATTTAGCAAGATAACTCTTACTCCAGGTTAAAGCCTGGGGTAGAGGATGAGTTACATAGATTAGGGGAAGTACAGATTCATTTGTATTTGGATTATGTTGATATGTCATATGAAAATAATCTAAAAGACAAATCTACATGTGGAAAAATAAGTTCAAGGGAAAATGTTTAGGGCCTATTCAAATTCATTCTTTCTTTTTCTTT
>NW_004955420.1:21040620-21043909 GCF_000276665.1 Chinchilla lanigera | reverse complement strand
TTCTTTCTTTCTTTCTCTCTTTCTTTCTGAGACAGGATCTCGCTATGCAGTTCAGGCTGGCCTTGAGCTCACTTTGTAGCCCAGGCTGGTCTTGAACTTACAATGATGCTTCTGCCTCAGCCTCCCGAATGCTGAGATTACAGGTGTGCGCCACCATGCCCAGCTTCAAATTCCTAAGAAAACAAAAAAGTTGTGGTGATTGAGTTTTCTAAATAACAGAATTATAGCACCTGGCTCATGCATGTGAGGACGTGCAGAAGCATGGATGTGTGTGTTGTCAAGGCGTCTGAGGGGGTCATTTCTGTAAAGTAATGCTGCTAAACCTGTGTCTGTTCCCCATGTAGGAAGATTTTATTTTAATGTCCCAACTCCTGTCTTGTAACAGTGGGTGGTTGGCCCTGCTTACTTCGTGGAATATTTAATCAGAGAGTCACCGTGCACCAAGCTCCACGCCAGCAGCTGCTCACTCCAGTCCTCCGACTCTATGGTAAGTGTCCCTGAATGTCTTAATTTAAGGTACGTGTTCACAGATTCTCTATCTGTAGAGCACAAACTATATAAGGTATGATCAAAATATATAGTGATTTTTTTAAAAGACACTTTGCCATTAAACCAGCTCCCTTATGCCACACACTTATATCGTCATTCTTGCTACTTTCTGAAGCAGTTCTGGAAGTCCTCTTTCATGAGTGTCTGTCTAAGGTATGATAAAAAAAAAATATGGTGAATGCTGTGCACCCAAGCAAAAGGCAGGCTTGTAAAGACACTGCAGTGTGTCCTTGTCCACCTTGTTCATGAGGTCTGGCACCAAGCAACTTATAGCTATTCCCCAAAGGCAGAATGACTATGAAAAGTAAAAGTTTTGAACTGACATCAAAACACCCACAACAGCACAAGACATTCAAGAAAGACTTCCAGAACTGCTTCAGAAAGTGGAAGGGATGATGGGATACATGTGTTTGAAGTAAGGAAGAATATTTTGAGGGGGTTTAATGGCAATATGTCTTTCTGCTCAACAGAAAGAATTTTCCCATAATTAGAATTCTGTTCTTCAAGAAATACCGAGTTTCCCATCATTGGAGGCAATTTAGCCTACCTTGTGTGATTTTTTTAGTAGCGGTAATTTGGAGAGAAGTGGCCCAGTGCATGCTTAGCACATAGTAGGACTATCAGTACATTGAGTGGCTATGGGTCTACACAGGAAGAAAGCAAACTGATTTCCATTTATGATCAGTGATCATCGTTTTCCTCATGGGGCTTTGTATTTTCTTTCTTTTAGCCTGTTGGACTTTGCCAAGGTTCTCTGACTCAAACTCGCACAGAAAAATTTGTCTCTGTGACTTGTGACTTCTTCAAATCACAGGTATTTTCCAATCTGTTCACCTTCCTCTGAAAGGCAGAGAAGATTATCTAAATTTAGCTACCCTGCCCCTTTGATTTTCCCCGGATCCATGACCATCGCTTTACTCAAACTCCTCTAAGGCCACACCCACATGGTAGCTGGTGTGAGAGAGCCGTCAAACTTTTTTCAGTCACAACGTGGTCGCACAAAATCATAATGAAATACTCAGAAACAGAGAACTACTAGCTTTGATGGCTCAAGCCCCTGAGGTATTAAATTCAGTGTCCTAAAGAAACCTTACCCTAAACCTCAGAGAAAAGTCATTTCCGTGAAAACATCCAATCCCTCTCCAGAAATATTTATTGAGCACTTACTATAAGACAGCCTGGAGCTCCATGCCTGCTCTGCTCCTGTGAGCTGCATGGGTTTTGGCACTTACCTGCCCATCTGAGATGGGATTGCAACACCTACGTCCTTCAGATCCCTGAAGAGAAAGGAGTGAGAGGACCTGGGTGAAGGGCAGGGGACAAGGTCTGGCACAGAATAAACAAACAAAGGTGCCTGCTTCTCCCACTGTTGGGAACAGGCAGCTCGCTGGACAGAGGCCAGCTGAGCCTAGTAGTGGACATGGCCAGTTTCCCCTGTGGAACTCCCCATTGGAAAACATTCCTGTTTCAGGTCCAGACGCCTGAAGGTGAGAGCTCTGCCGTGAAACAAAGCTCTGGGAGCCTCCCCGGGGTGGAGCAGCCCCTGCAGGAGAACACCACCTCTTCCAGCTCCCCTGCCAAAACTGGGCCGCTGGGATCCATCCAACACCTCCCTGACCTGGAAGATGAGACACCCAAAGGTTCTGAGGAAAAGGACCGTCAGGAGGCCTTCCCCGTGCAGCTCGATCTAACCACCAACCCGCAGGGAGACACCCTGGATATCTCTTTCCTTTTCCTGGGCTCCCAGCAAGAGAAGCTGGTTGTCCTGCCTTTCCCCAAAGAACGGCACTCCGCGGAGTGCCCAGGGCCTGCCCGCACAACCAGCCCTCTTGTGCTCCCTGCTTGAGAATCACTATGTCCCTATAGAGATATGGTGTGGGCACGACAGAGAGACAGAGGGTGCAATGTAGAGTGGCTAATAAAGTGCGTCTATCTGACTGTTTTCCGTCTCCATACGCTGGTTAGAAGTGGACGTAATGACACTCAACTCCTCCCTTGGTCTGTACTGGACGTGGGGCTGCTTCCTCCCAAACTGTGCCTTCCATGCCGTGGACAGAGCCTCTCTGTCTTCAGCTTCTCACATGTGAGTGAGTTTACCCTTTCAGAGGATACAGTGGCTCGGATGTCTTTCCCTTTTTCAAGAGGTGCCAGACCCTGAGGCTCCGTGGAGCTGCCCTCTGAACCCCACCCACCTGCCTTTCTCTGCTGCCTGTCAGTCTCTGGGCCTGGTCAGCGAGGTGAAATGGGTACAGGGGAGAGGAGTGTGTCCATGGCCTGAGCCAGCCCACAGGGGTCCTCATATCACGGGCTCACTTGGAACAGACATTGAGGCCCAGCATGACCTTTGAGCACACTCTTCTTTACCTGGGTTTAAAAGACTGTGAGGAGCCAGGCACGGTAGCACATGCTTGCCTCTGGGAGGCTGAGGCAGGGGGATCAGCAATTGGAGCTGGTGTAAGAAACTGAAAGAGTTAATAAAATCTGAAAGGTACAATAGATATTGTGAAAGGGAAGGAAACTGCTCAAAAGGAAAGGAGAACTGGGCTGGGGGAAAGGAGAAAAGAAAGAAAGAAGGGAAAACAATATAAATACACAAGATAGCTAAGATAATTGTACTACTAGTTTCTATTGGTTTATTGAAAGGAACAGTTAATGCTTAATTGTTTGATCAATTTTGCATGCCTATATCTGGTAGCCTGAGCAACTACTTTGAAGATAACTGTCTTGGTTACTTTTCTCT
>NW_004955420.1:21002541-21040060 GCF_000276665.1 Chinchilla lanigera | reverse complement strand
AAAAAAAAAAAAAAAGAAAAAGAGCTGGGGATGTAGATCAGTGTGAAGGCCCTGGGTTTAATTCCTACAGGCTTCACTGAAGAAAATATTTTTTAAAATAATCAGAGGGTAAATTTCCGCTCAACTGGAAGTATATATACAAGCACACCTATGTGTACACACACACATACACACACATTAGGACTTTGATGTTTTGACAGAATTTGCAGATGTAAGGACTGGGCTCCATCCTGCTCAGTTGTAGGAAAAGCACATCAACCTTGCATAACTTACATAGGAGGAGACAACGCCAACACTCCATTACTCTTACCTGCCACACATTGATGATTTGTGGGGCATTGTGTCAGTTCTTATACTCAGTTCCAGTGAGGGCCTGGTGGGAAGCAGGCGGCACTTAGATGATCCAACTCTATAGGCATGAGTGAAGGCCCTTTAGTGAGACCTTATAGGTCAGATGAGGGGAAGCAAGGGGTGCTAGGCGCCTGGAGAATGGCAGCAGCTGGAGCCTTTTCCACGGCATGCTGGGGAAGAAGTGTTGGCTTCCTATGCCCTGTGGGAGCTGGAGCTGGAGCTGAGGGAAAGGGCAGGAGACACTTGGGTGGCAAGATGCAGGTGTGGGAAGGAGCTCTGGACAAACACCTGCCCTCTGCATTGTTATGGCTTGTATCTAGATGTCCCATGCAAGTCTCATGTAGTTACAGTATAATAGATAGCTGAGTTAGGTAGAAATATTATAGGCAGTTGGACAGGGCTAGGCCTTAGAGAGACTCAATACAAAAGATTAAAACACATTACAGGTTGGCCGTGGTGGCACACGCCTGTAATCCCAGCACTTGGGAGGCTGAGGCAGGAGGACTGTTACAAGTTCAAGACCAGCCTGGGCTACAAAGTGAGCTCAAGGCCAGCCTGAACTGCATTAGTGAGACCTGTCTCAAAACGACAAAAAAAAAAAAGTACAACTGTGGCTGAGGGTGCATTGGTTGGACGCCAGGCCTCAAGACAAAGGCAAAATGATTAGGCCTACATGCTTTCACAAGGGATAAGATATGTGGTAACACCTGGTCCAATAAAGTCTAGATAGACATCGGTCACCTCAGTGGGTGACCAGGACCCCCAGACCCATCCCTTCCTGAAAAGTTCTGTGTTCTTTCCACATACACAGTTGCTATGTGACCTGCTTCCCCGTTGGATCAATATTACCTAAGTAGCTATACTTATCTTACTGGTTGATCATAGCTTTAGCCCACGTTGTACTCACCTCGTGATTTTGCTCTATAAAACTTCCTCTGTGAAGTGGGGGCCTCGGCAACCCACTTGGTCTGCCTCTCAGGAGCTGTCTCTCTCAATAAATTTTCAGGCTCTTAACCTCCATTGTTCCTTAAAATTTATTTCTTGACTTTGGAGAGCGCAAACTTGTATTGGATATCTAGCAGGTTGGAGGATACATTTAATTTCCTCTGTATAATCTGGAGGTCCTATATCTATAGGTGGGGCTTTTTCGAGGTGGCTGGATCTAGCGTGTGTGATACTAGGATAAAGGATGTGATGGTAGGATTAAGGGTTCCCCCTTTGAGTGAGAGTGCTACTCGCCCTAAGGGTGAACAGCCTGGATAAATACAAGGGACAGAAAGAGGGCTGCTGCTGTTGTTTGCTGCTGTCAAAGCTTGCTGCTTGCTGCTTTTGCTGCCTTCTTCCTGCCATGAACTGTTTCTCCTCTGCAAAGCCCACCTGTTAAGTCACTCTGCCTTGGAGCCAGCCAATTACAGACTGAAACCTCCACAGACTGTGAGCTAAGTAAACCTTTCCTCCTTTAAATTTAGGTGTTGGGTATTTTGTTTCAGCAATGAGAAAATTAACTAAGATACCCCCCCCACGCCTTCTAGTGTTTTCCTCCTGTTGGCCCTTTGAACCCAAAAGTAAACCGGCCAGCAAGGGACCCTGGGTTCATTGATCCCAGAAGTCAGCCTGTGATATAGGACCAGGCATAAAAACTCGAACAAAGGCCAACCTGGGCCCAAACAGAGAAAGACCATCATAAGCCCCAAGTTGGGGCTTTCTCCAAAGGGATTCTGTACCACTGTCCTGCACTGAAAAAAGGGTGGGGAGGGACCTTAGTCTTTGTGTCTCCTCTAACTACCATGTCCTTTCCCTTCCCCTCGCTAAATTTTTCAGAAAGTAGGTTGTTGCCATGCTTGCCTCTTCCTTACCCCCTGTTCACTCATCAGCTTGCTGTGAAATGAATTCTCTTTCCCAGAGTCCAATAGATGGGCATTGCCCAAGGACCTCCCTGTTCAAAATTCAGAGGAAGGTTTCTATTCACATTCACTTAGCCTCCTCAAGCAATGCTGACCCTTGTGCACCCTCACACTTCCTGGAACATCTGAACCGAACAAAAGAACCTTAGGCTAATTGGCAACAAAACTATAAAGGTAATAAAAAAAGGTCAGTGGTGGCCAGAGGCTAGAAAGGAGGGTGGGATGAATAGGTGGAATGGAGATGATTTTAACTGCCACTGTGTTGGTGGAGGCGTGTATGTCATTACATATTTGCCCAAATCCACAGGATGTACTCTGGTGACTGAAGAGTGAACCCTAATGAAATCGTGGACTTTCAGTGATGACATGTGATTGCAAGTTCATTGGCTGTGGCCAGTTTGCCTCTCTGGGTTCAAATGTTTGCAGTGGGGGAGGCTGTAGGTGGGGGCAGGAAGTGGGAAGGACAGAGGAACTCTCTGTCCTCTTCATTCACTTTTGCCATGAACCTGACCTGCTCTAAAACATGTCCATTTTTTAAAAAAGAAAATCAAAATAGGTATAGTAAATGTCTGATAAAAACTGACTCTTCTTGTAAAACAAAAACAAAAACACAAGCACCCATAGTGCTCTGTACTATCAAAGCAACCAAAAAGCTCAGAATGCTGTAGAATTCTACCAACTGATCCAGTGGTTCCCAAAAAATAATCAGTGATTTATAAGGATAGCTACCGTAGTCTCACCCATAAGAACAAATAACTGGAAACAACATACCTGTCCCCAAACAGGGAATATTAAATACAAGGGGCTGGGGATATAGCTCAGTGGCATAAGCACCTGCCTGGCAAGCGCAAGGTCATGAGTTTGATCCTCAGTACCACAAAAACAAAACAAAACAAAACAACATTAACAAACATAATATGTGATATCACATAATCATTAAAAATAATCTTTCTGAAGAATACTTTTCTTCTTGGCAGTGCTGAGGATCAAATTCAGGGCTCCATGCATGCTAAGCAAGTGCTGTACCATTGAACTATGTTCTCAGTCCTATGAGGGATATTGTTGTAGTTTGGGGTTAACAAGGAGAAATAATACAATACAGGACACATAGTTTATAGAATTCTTTTATAAGTCACCCAGAGTCATATACAAAAAGAGTGCAGGAAATCTGTCCACACACTAAAGACCAAAGAATCCAGCTGAGGGCCTGGATCCCATAGTAATGTCTTGCATGAGTTCAGCTAAACACCTAGAGCACAAAACAATGCCCCCCATGAATCCAACTGGTGGGCAAGAGCCCATGACAACACCTCATGCAGGTCTGTTTCTCAGATCTGAGCTGGGAAGGCCCAAAGGTCAGCAGTGGAAGCTAAAATGTCTATGCCAGACAGATGAAGGATCTATGCTAGCAGGCTGAGGGATCTGCACTGGAGCCAGGAAGCAATGCTCAAAGTCAGAACCAGAGCTCCCCCGAAAGGTACTACAGCCATTCTCAGTGACAGCGAGGTCCCGAGCTCCTCTGATAACAGCCAGGCTCCTATCAGGAAAGCCAGCACAACAGGCTTCTCCAAGAGACTGAGCAGTGCACCATCTTCCCCTCCAGAGCCAGGAAGTGATGCTCAGAGTGAGGACCAGAGCTCCCCCAACATGAAACTCAGCCATTCCCAGTGACATCAAGGTCCCAGTCTCCTTCAATGATGAGAACAGCCAAGTTATCAGGAGAACCAGCATAACAAGCTCCTCCAGGAGAACTAACAGGTCCCTAACATCTCTTCTTCTCCAGTTCTACCTCTTATGCTACTGACAATAATCTTCAGGTTGCCCTCTCACACCATACTTGTTCAATTCAGCGAGGTGTTTCAAGTTGACCACTAGTTGTCAATCCACCACAAATATGTAATGATTTGGGAAAGTCTTCACAGTGTAACCTTAACGGAAAATAAGATGTTTAAACCATATATAACAGGAACTGTTAAAAGTTCTGGGGAATGGTTGGGGATGAGCAAAGAGAGACTTCATTTTTATAACAATCTGTAATATTCTCTTTGTTTTATTTTGTACAGGATTTATGTGTATGACTAAAAGTTATATGATTAAAATAACATTAAAAAATCCTATAAAAAAACAAAAACAGGGCTGGGGATATAGCTCAGTGGCATAAGCACTTGCCTGGCAAGCCTGAGGTCATGAGTTCGATTCCTGATACCAAAAACAAAAAACACTTATAAAGTTTACATGGTTTTGTTAATGTAGGTTATACACAAGTGAATAACAGTGAAGACCATAAAACATAGAATAAGCCACGGAATAATCTACAGAATAATTCCAATGATGCAAAACATATATAATATATATATTCAAATAGAAAAAATGTTTATGAAGAAACTTTATACTGAACTTTTCTCGAGCTTGTCTAATTAGAGGTGAATTTTCTCTATAGTTTTCTATATTTTTTGAAAAGAGAATGCACTCTGAGTAAAAAAGCTTGAAGGAATAAAAAATATTTTCTGATAACATAGTCAAGACTTCAAAAATCACTTGAGTGCTGAGTGAGACCAGAGAAATGAAGATCTGTCTACTCCAGTCTGCGCCACAAACCATCTTGTGAAAAGCTACCACTCCCTGTGTCACATCTGAGGGCGTTCTCTGCTTCCAGGCTGTCCAGGAATCTTGCCAGAGGCCAGATACCACAGGTTAGCATTGTAGTTCCTCAGGACAGAAGATCTTTCTACTCACCATCTATTCTGCCTCCTCCCCACTGCCGCCATCCTCTCATCTCTAACTACCTGGGACACCTCACCTGAAGCCACCCCGGTTTCCAGAATGGCACCCTTAGCCCTGGATCTTTCTTTAGGACTCAGAACAGCAAGGTAAAGAGGATGCACAGAACCCAAACGCACTCCCAAGTCTTGGCATCACGACAGTAGTGTGGGCAAAGCACATTCTCCTACTTGGTGCCACCTCTGGCTTTGCCCTTGCCCTACTGCAGTATTTGATTCACTCAGGCACTGCAGATTGGGTGAGGCTGCTACAGCGGTAATAGAGTGGTTTAATTAAGGAGCTCAACTCATTGAAATATAAAGCAGTTTTTGTTTTAACCAATAGTTTTCCCATTCCCCAGAGGGCTGAAGCTTCTTCACAACACTTAGAGCAGGTTCCTTACTATTCCTGTCATTCTGAGTCACGCTGGAGTGGTTCCACTTGGATATTTGAAATCCGGTGTTGCTGATACTGAAAGTTTAATGCCAAACATTTTGTTAAATGTGATCAGTCACTAAACCCACCAGGGACCCTTGGAAGTGGGATCTGCTTTTCATGTGATTCTCCGCTTTCTCTCCTCCAATCTAGAGGTCCTGTCTAGAGGCCCAGTGGTTCTCAGTCTCGATCACACATTGCAATTACCTGGAAATTTAAAAATTACTGGTACGGGCTGGGGATTTAGCTCAGCGGCAAAGCGCCTGCCTGGCAAGCGCAAGGTCGTGAGTTCGGTTCCTGGTACCGGACAAAAACCAAAAAACAAAACAAAACAAAACAAAACAAAACAAAACAAAATTACCAGTACCTGGGCCCACCCTAGAGATTCTGACTGAATTGTTCCTATAAGTCCTGGGTACTCCTTGGATCATTGTAACATGAAGCCAAGGCCAAGATCCGCTGCTACAAACTCTCAGTCGAGAAAATACAGAGAAGGGTGATGCTGCTAAAGAGCTATTTGTTCCCATTTTTGGTGGACCTGGGCTGATTTCCTCTGGTCCTTTCTGAGACTGCTGACCCCTGCTGGTATGGAGGTTCCATGTGAGTACATTGGTTTCTTTGGAAGCGGGTTGTCTGTATCTCAGCCCTGTACCTCCCGCGGAGCTCTACTTACAGGGGGACGGACATCCAGTTGCTTGACTCCGGCTCTTACGACAGTCCTCTTACCCATGAGCCAACTGTTTTGGGCGTGCTTCCAGTGCCACAGGAAACTGGGGTGATATGGGAGTGCCCCCCAAGTTCTTCCCAAAACCAACAACAGCACTCAGTAGCACCATTTATACAGGGCCTAGTCTGTGCGAAGAATTTACCCATTGCTTTGTGTATGTTTCCTTATTTAATATCACACAAGCCTGTCACAAGCTACCAATCCCTATCTTAGAAATGAAGATACTAAGAATCAGTTCTACCTAAAGTCTATTCTTTTTTTTTCTTTTTCTGATACTGGGGATCAAACCCAACGTTGTTCTACCACTGAGCTATTTCCTCTGCCCTTTTCATTTTAAATTTTGAGACAGCGTCTTGCTAAGTTGCCCAGGCTGGTTTCAAACTTGTGATCGTCCTACCTCAGCCTCTGAGTAGCTGGCGTGTGGTACTGTGTGTAGCTGGCGTGTGGTGTTGTGCTGGCTCATAAATTGCCATTAAGATGTTAACCCTCAAGCGCATTACCTCCCTCAGGTAATGCAATTCCCTTCTAGTGAGTTTTCATGCCATAAACCGAAGAGATGGCTGCTGGTGGAGATGTTCAGCAGAGTCAAACGGGCAGATGGAGAAAAATAACTCCAAATCCTACCCACCTACTCCCACATAGGCAGTGCTTAGGGTCAATGACACACTTTGGGTCTACTTCCTACCAGAAATAGCCAGCTTAGTGCATAGCCAATTTCACCCACTCACCAGGAGTGTTTCAACCTTCTAGCCCCAGGATCCACTAATCATTTACAGCCTGTGTATGGATATTTGAACCAGGGGTCAAGGTAAACATCCCGTTACACAACAAAAATGTATAAAGACTTTGTTTCATCCGTTGTGTGTGTGAGTGTGTGTTCCGGAAAATCTGTGTTAAATTCTCAGCTATGGGAGACCAGAGCCCGGGCCGGCTAAGTGTGATGAGGGTGCTCACTGCAGCACTGTTTGTGGTCACACTCCAGTGTTCCTGGGCCCTGAGCCCCACCGACTGCACTGCTGCTGAGCCTGAGGCTGAGAAAGCTCTAGAGCTGATCAATAAAGGGCGACGGAGTGGCTATCATTTCCTGCTGCTGCGGGTCGCTGATGCCCACTTGGATAGAGCGGTGAGAAATGGCCAATGGCAGAGCTGCGTTGGGAGACCATGTCTGGCTGAGTGTGACTCTAGCCCTTAAAACTCTTGTTTGGGGCAACCAATGGCTTTGACCAGGGTTCTCTGTTCGGTTTCTTGGGCTGCCCTAAGATGGATTAGTGTTTGTTACTGCTGTGTCCTTAACTATGAATAAATCTGGAAATACTTTGAATTTGTCCTGAGCCCAGTTGAACGCTAAGCACTTAGAAAAACTAAAAACTGGGTTTGTTGACACAGGTCTATAGTCCTAGCACTTTGTGGGAGCATCACTTGAGCCCGGGAATTCAGGACCAGTGGGGGAGGGGGGAGAAGATGATGGGAGGGGGGGGGAAAGTAAGAGAGAGGAGAAGGGGAAGGTGAAAGGGGGAGAGAGGGAGAAACTAGAATTAATGGTAGGCCTTGCCCTCGTGGATATAATAACCTGATGTACAGAGGCAAAGAGTGCAAGAGAGGATATATTCAGTGCCCAGATATGTGGACTAGCTATTGGAACAATTTAATGAAAGGCGGCCTGTTAGGACTGAATGGGAGAAGGCTTCCGTTGGGTTTTAAAGAATGGGTAGATCTGAATAGGAAGAGAATGTGGAGAAGGGTTCTTCAAGGCAAATTTCAGGCCTTACTTCTAAGTGCATAGAGACTCCAGGGGGTGCTAGGAAATAATTGAATATGTGGATGGGGGTCTAGAGATACAGTACGGGCTCTGGAGAGACCAGAGACCAGTGTGAAGTGGGAAGAGAAAATGGGAAGCCAGGCGAGCCTGCTCTCTTCACTTAGACCGCATGGTTATTTGGAATGGATGTGACGGCCTGAGAGAGGCTGTGGAGAAGTAGTGAAGAAATTAAAATCAGGGAGGCCAGACCATGGGCTACGACAAACGGCAAGCAGAGCAATTCTCCCTTTCTAAAGTATTAAGAGGAAGGAGCTGCAGAACACAGAGTCGAGGACCAGAGAGGTTTAGGATTAGACAAGCAATGTCGTGATTGTCAGTCTCATTCTGGGCTCTTGGCCGTGTAGGTGGGACACGGGATGAATGGCCGCTGAGCGTCTCTAAATGGCAGCGTGAACAGTGGGGATGGGGAGGGGGACACAGTGTGCCTAGGGAGAGAGAGGCTGGTGACAGGGACGTGCACTGGGAAGGTATTTGTGTTCAGGAGTGAGGAAATGAAGCCCAGGCTCAGGGAAGGGAAATTAAGGCATCGAGAAAGGGGAACCAAGAATCAACATGAGAACATTTTAAAGAAAGATCATTCACAGCCTGGTTTTTGCATAGCCAGAGGAAAGACCAGGAGGAAATCTGAGTTGATTTACGCCTTTAAAGCCAGAACCAGCCAGGGGTGGTGATGCAGACCTATGATCCCAGCACTCCTCAGGATGAGGCAGGAGGATGCCTGCGAGTTTGAAGCCAGCCTGGCCTACAAAGTGAGTTCTAGGCCAGTCTGAACTGCACAGTGAAACCTTGTCTCAAAAAGACAAAAAAAAAAAAAGCCAGAACTCAAGACACTAATTAATTAATGGCCAGTGGCAGGGAGTTGAAACGTATTTGAAAGAGGTCTTTAAGAGAAAAGAGTAGCCGGGCATGGTGGCGCACGCCTGTAATCCCAGCACTCGGGAGGCTGAGGCAGGAGGATCCTTGTGAGCTCGAGACCAGCCTGGGCTACACAGTGTGTTCAAGGCCATCCTGAACTACGTAGCAAGACCCTGTCTCAGAAAGACAAACAAATTAAAAAAAAAAAAAAGAAGAGAAAAGTGTATATTCTACTTTCAGCAAGTCAAAATCAAGGTGGGAAATCTAAATTCACAAGGAGAGCTGGGCGAGAGGACACCGTAACAAACACATATTAGAGATGGTGATGTGGATGCCTCCACTTACAATTCTAGGCTTGTACCTCCAACAGCTCCAGGCAAACCAACACTGCAGGTAGTGACAGCTTTTCAAAGCCTGCGGGCAGATGAAACATCATGACCAGTTAAAAAGAACAATTGAAAATAATTATGTGAAGCTATTTATTCAGATAAATGGACCAAGTGACACAAAGGTAAGACATTTGTAAAGACTTAGTGAAGAGCAAGAGTTCTCTATGAGAAACAAATTGATTTTATTAAAAAAAAAAAAAAAAAAGCACCACTGTGGGAAACCCGCGAGCTCCACATCCTATTCACCTGTTGCTTTCTTAACATTCCTCAGGAACCTGCAACTGTGTATTATTTAGTCTTAGATGTGCAGGAGTCTGACTGTTGGGTCCTATCTGGGAAACACCTGGAGGCCTGTGAAGCAGCTTCTAGACGAACATCCGAGATAGTAAGTAAACCAGGTCCCACCTCCCTCCTGTTAGCATTTGTACCTTTCACTACTCTGCTTACTCTGGAAGCCCCGGGCTGGAGCTATCCCAGAGAAGGAGAGATTCGTGAAGATTATGTTGACTTGGACTAGAACTCTCTGGAGAGCCATTCCTGCGAACCCAGTTCAAGGTACCTCAGCAAGGTTTGTTCCCTCTTGGGACAGCATGGCCAGTTGGGAGTCCTTGGGCCGATCACCCGGCATCCCCAGACTCCAGTCTCTGCAATATAAGGAGGGGCTTGGGGAGGATGAACTCCAAGGTCATCTCCAGCCCTCGCAATCTCTGGGTCTATGAATCCTGCGAGGGCCGATCCCATTAGCAGGAATGGCCAAAAGGATCCACTGTAGTGAGGAACAGGATCCTGCTGTACAAGCTCTTTGTGGGAACTGGATGCAAGGATAGATACGCAGTGGAGCAGCACTTTATCCCACCTGAAAATGAGAGCTTTACACCCCCAGGAGGCTTAGTGCTTTTTCCCTTGGAAATGTTTAGGGTACGGTCATGATCACAGCCCATTTATACAGCTTCCCCAATGAGGGGTTTTTGGTGCCACGCGTGTGCAATACACACAGACTAAGAAAGTGCAGGTTTTGGGATAGGGTTTGATGAAGGAAACCCAAATACACTCTCACTGCACAGCAAGAGCGTGTTCTCTTACAGCAACCTCGTCAATAAAGGGAGCCAGTGTGCCGAGACTCAAACCCTCTCTTTTACAGGTGATCGGACAGTGTAAGGTGATAGCTACAAGATACTCAAATGAAACTCAGGATCTCATAGTGAATGCCTTTAACTGCACCACAAGTTCTGGTATGCTATTCTGTTATGTTTCTAATTAATTCCACATTAATGTAGAACTCAGCCACACAGGGGTAATCATCGTGCAACACCATGATATACATCAGAAGGGGGCCTGGTCTGCACGGTGCCTGCTATACTCACTCTTCTGAGAACGTAAAGATAAGTTTCCCCTGTTACTGGGATAGCTCCCTTTAAAGAAATTCAATGTATGTAGGTAGAGACTTACAAGAAGTAGTGTAATCTTACTGTAGACATAGGCTCTGGGTTTCGACTTGCTTGAGTTTGAATCTCAACATTATCATTTACTAGTTCTGTGGTCTTCGGAACAAGTTACTTAACTTTCTTCAGCTTTTCTCATTTGTACAATAATTTAATAATAATAATAATAATAATAATAATAATAAAATAGCTCTGAGGATTTTTGTTAGAGCTAAACAAGGTGGTCTATGCAAAATATTATGCAAAGTATTTAGCCCTCAATAAGTATTGGCTTCAGCTAGGCATGGTGGCACACACCTGTAATCCCAGCACTTGGGAGGCTGAGGCAGGAAGATCACTGCAAGTTTGAGACCAGGCTGAGTCACAAAGTGAGCTCAAGGCCAGCCTGAACTGCATAGCGAGACCCTGTCTCAAAAAAGACAAAAAAAAAAAAGTATTGGCTTCAACATTTAAAAGTTGTGTAATACCCCACAGTCTATGAAGAAATTGTTTATATTATCACACATGGCTGTGGAGGAGAAATTTGGAGACTTTCTGCTTCAGAGATAAAATAATTGAAGCTGGAAGAGGTTCAGCGGTATAGCCTTGGGAACACAGCCATGTGTGATGAAGCCATGAGTTTTTCTCAACAGTGTCGACTCTAAAGTCCACGCTCTTCTTATTTACTTTTTCCAAAAGTGTTATCATGGAATCCCTTTTAAAATGGCAAAGCACAGTATGATTCAATATTGTCAAAAGCCAAGCAATCTCTGCAGATCACTTTCAAGAAAGACTGAGTTGTATTTTTTCTCTCTGGGCAAAAATTTATGTTCTGGGTGCTCTCTCCCCTCTTGGTTAAAAAAAAAAAAAAAAAGAAAAGTTCACTTAAATAGTAGCATCAGGGCTAGATTTGGTGGTGCATTCCTATAATCCCAGCACTAAGGAGGCTGAGGCAAGAGGATCTCAATTTCCAGACCAGCCAAAAAGTAACAAGGAGATCCTGTTTCCTAAAAAATCTAAGATAAATAAAGAGAATATTAGCATTGTATGATTTTGGGGGGGGTTATGAATAGGGTTCCCAATAGAGACATCAGTAGTGTCAGAAGAAAAGATCAGAAGTTCTCAAACAAGTTGTTCTGCTCCTCCCACCCTCCATTTGCCCATCTGTAAAGGAAGTGATTGTTTTTCTCGCTACCACGCTGATGTACACTGCACTGAGTTTTGACGCTGGCATTGCTGCCTCTGACCCTGTAACCAAGACACCGGCATCTTCTCTCTAGTTTCGTCAGCTCTGCGCAATACCAAAGACAGTCCTGTCCTCTACGATTTCTTCGAGGACACTGAGCCCTTCAGAAAACAAGCGGACAAAGCCCTTGACAAGTACAAAAGCGAGAACGATGCTTTTGCTTCTTTCAGAGTGGACCAAGTAGCGCGAGTCATAAGGGCGGTGAGTCTCCACCAACATCTGCTAGAGGCCGAGGCCGGGGCTGCCGCTGGCCAGTGTGAGCACACCTCCTGCCTCAGTCTGTCTGCTGCCTTTTAAATTGCGGCAGCCCTTGCAGCTACTGTGAGAGGTGGACGGCAGATCCCATAGACCTGATCTTCTGCAGGTTTTTTTATTCTGCGGGGAGGAGGAATGGCTAGCTGGGTCAAGAAGAGAGAAAACCCAAAATAGTAAAGAGGGAAAGACAAGCATGTATTAGGGTTATAGGAATCATTAAAAACTGTGCAATTTTAGCTAGACATAGTGGCGCATGCCTGTGATCCCAGCAGTCTAGAGGCTGAGGTGGGAAGATCACCCTGAGTTCGGGGCTAGCCTGGGACCCGTATGAAGTTTAACACCAGTCTGAACTACATAGTGAGACCCTGGCTCACAGAACAGAGTGAGAAAAAGCAGAAGAGGGAAGCTCGGAGAAGCAATCTTACCACACCCAGTATGTCTAGGGAGTTAGATGGTCCCCAAGCTTACAGTCCCAGGACTCTAGCACCTCCCACCCTGACGGAGCTACCTGAGAGAGCAGCTGCTTGATGTTTGCCTGCATTTTGAAAATGCAAAGTTAAGTAAAGGATGGTACATACAAGCCGTGGAATGAACACAATGCACTTACCAGAAAAGATGTTTCCTGCACATGTATACCGGGAAGAGTTTCAGGACATGTTATGGAGGGGGAACTTGGGTTACAGAATGGTGAGCAGTAAGCTATGTTCACACTTAAATCTCATTGTATACAGGCAACGTAAGCAGGAAAAGGCTAGAAGAAGAAACACTTCAAACACAGGTGCGCAGCAGGAAGAACAATTGTTTTCTCTCCCCTTTGGTCTTTTTGAGAGAGGATCTCGCTATGCAGTTCAGGCTGGCCTTGAACTCACTTTGTAACCCAGGCTGGTCTCAAACTCGCAACGATCCTCCTGCCTCAGCCTCCTGAGTGCCAGTGATCTTTTGATGCTGTGTTTGATTTTGTCTGTATAATGAATCCTTTCAGTGAAATGATATTTACCTCATTCCTTCTGTGATGATTTTTTCTTTTCTTTCTTTCCTTTTGTGTATGTGTTGGGGGGGGCGCACACTGGGATTGCACCCAGGATCTTTACACCGAGCTATATTTCTAGCATGTTTTATTTTTTATTTTGAGATAGGGTCTTGCTAACTTATTAAATTATCCAGGCTGGGCTTCAACTCAGAAGCCTCCTGCCTCAGCTTCCCAGAGTGCTGGAATTACAGACATGTGCCCCCATGCCCGGTTCGTGTGATACATATTTTTATTAGCTCCTGTTTGCAATACATGATTGCATTTGTCATGGGGAGTCAGTAATGGATGTGATGTACTTTGATTTTCTTTTACACCTCCTTCCCTCCCTCTTACCTTCTCTCTCCATCTCTTAGTCTGCTTCCCATTTGCATAAGAGCTATCTCCTTCTTTCTTTTGTCTTTTATTTTGCCCTTTAAATGTGATACATTTTTCAAAGTCAGAAGAGGATCGCTGGGAGTCCAAGGCCAACCTGGGCTACATAGTGAGTTCAAGGCCAGTCTAAACCACACAGGGAGAACCTGTATCAAAATCAAAAGGCAGAAACCATAAAAAATATGGCACAGATTGGTGACTGTAATCCTCACAACAATTTGCAATAGATTGGACAGTAGGTATCTGCTACTCTGTTCCCTACTTTTCCTGTTCTTGAAAATTTATTGATTCCTTCTGTTACAGAGAGGAGGGGAAGGAACTGTTTACTTTGTGGATTTCTCTGTGAGGAACTGCTCTGCGTACAGTCATTTCCCCAGAGGACCTAACGTGAGTACAATAAGTGTCTGTGACCTACTGATATCAGCTAAAGAGCCCTTCCTGCAGCTAGGTGCTCTACTTCATGAGACTATGATTTTAGAATATATGTGATATATGTTTAAATTTAAAGCTGAGATTTTTAACCCACTAACAGCTTTTACCAAGACCCTATATATACTAGGCACGCTCATTCATCCCACCCAGCACGGAGTAGGTAACCAAAGTTCAGCAAGGGAGGTTCTTACAGATATTCGAAATCGAGCTAAGATTAAAATCCTTCTCACTGGGCGTGGTGGAGCATGCCTGCAATCCCAGCACTCAGGAGGCTGAGGCAGGAGGATCCTTGAGAGTTCAAGACCAGCCTGGGCTACAAAGTGAGCTCGAGGCCAGCCTAAACTGTATAGCAAGACCCTGTCTCAAAAAAGAGACAAAATAGATTAATAAATTAAATTAAATAAGAAATAAAATCTTTTTTTCTCATGCTTAGTCCAATGGGGGTTTTCTCCTAATCATTTACACATTGACCCACATACCTACTGGAGGATCTTATAAGTTGTTACCTGACATTTGCATGGAGACATACAGCTTACAAAACACCTGCACCTATACTACTGACTGGGAGGAGCCTCACTTCCTGCTGAAGAGAGGTGTCTGCCTCCATTTCAACAGGAAAGGGAGGCCTAGAATTTTAACCACATACCTAAAAGCACTTTGCTAGTTTAGGACACAGGAGTTGAATTCTGATTTCAAGTTGGAATTTTTCTGAAGTTTAATGATACTTTCTGAGATTTCTTCTTGGCCAAAAGACAGGAAGCACTGAACACTTCCTTTTCTGATTGTTCACATTTTCAACCTGAACCAGCTCTAGATTCCTGTTTAGTGGCCACCACAAGAGACCCCTCCCTACCCACCCCATTCCCATCCCCAGCGAAGTCTTAGATACCTTCATGTGGGTAGTGCAAGGTCAGTGAGGAGCCGTGAGGGCGGGAAAGAAGGCAACTCAGTGCTAAGTGCTTTACGGACTTACCTCACTTACCTAAGCCCTCTCATAGTCTACAGGGAGAGGGCTTTATACTCATTTAAATTTTGTGTAACTTGTCTAAACTCACAAAACTAGCAAATGGTGAAGTTGCAATTAACAAGTGTGTGTGATTCCAGAATTGTATTCAGAGCCTCAATGTTTAACAGTCTTTTTTCGGCCAGTGAAAGTTACACAGATCCATCTTCTACACCATTTGTCTCTCTCTCTAGGCACAGGCAACTCAGGTACTCAGGGCAGAAGTGTTGACCTGAAGACAAAGCAGGAATGATGTGTGTTCTTCCCCACCATGCATGGGGAAGCCCAATGTTGGTGACTGCTCCTGGATGAGAACCGTAGAAACTTGTAAAGAGCTCTTTGGAACCCGTATTTCCCCAAATGTTGCCTAGGAAAGATTGATACATACCTGCTGGGGATATCTGATAATGTCTGATAATATTACCTTGATTTTTCTAAAGCTCGCCTTCCTTTCCTGAAGACCTGGAAGTTTACAACTCTGGCTGAGAACTTTTATACTCTGTGCATGTGTGCGTGCATGTACACAGCCCCCTCCAGACACACACACAAACACTCATGAATGTGCTTCTTTCTCCTTTGCAGCTCTTTGGATTCTGTAGAGCAGATTTGAAGTATGATGTAGAAGCTTCTGATTTGGAAACCCCGATAAACATTGCCATAAACTGTGAAGTCTTTCACTTTGAGGTGAGTTACTGAGTGTGTTTTGTCTTCAGCAGTAGCAGAGTAAGGGATACTTTCACACGTAGTGTATTCCTACAGCTCTCTCTGTGTGTGTGTGTGTGTGTGTGTGTGTGTGTGTGTAAGGGGTGGAGAAAAGATGCAGGCAGAACAGCTCTCTAGGAGAAGAAGTGAAACTGCTGGTATGATGCAAAAAGTATGAAATATCTCCAAGAACTGGGGAGAGGTAAGATTTAGAAGAAATGTAGAATCACAAGCAATTCAATCAACCTTAAATGAATTTGAAAATGGTCATTATAATCAGGACTCCAATGTTGACATTTAGTAATTCTAAGCTCTTATTATTAGACATTGAGCCAAAGGGGAATAAATGAGTCTTAAATTTATCATGGAAAGTAAGTGTAGGTAGAGAGTTCATGAATAAAACCCAGGCTGCGAGGGAACTACTTCAAAGGATCAACAACTGGGCTCTCATCTTATTAAAAAGCTTTTGCACTGCAAGAGAAATCATCAACAGAGTGAAGAGACAACTTACAGAGTGGGAAAAAATTTAGCCAATTGTTCCTCAGACAAAGGACTTCGGTCTAGGTTATATAAAGAATTGAAAAAAATCAGACCCCCCCAAATTAAAAGACCCAATCAAAAAATGGGCATCTGACATGAATATACACTTCTCAGATGAAGAAATACAAGTGGCAAATAAATATATGAAAAAAATGTTCAACATCACTGGTTATTCAAGATATGCAAATTAAAACAATGCTGAGATTCCATCTTATCCCAAAGAGAATGGCTATCATCAAGAAATCAACTAATAACAAATGCTAGAGTGACTGTGGGGACAAAGAACCCTACTGCACTGTTGGTAGGAGTGCCAACTGATGCAGCTACTGTGGAAATCAGCGTGGAGCTTCCTCAGAAAACTAGGATTAGAGGTCCCATTCCATTCAGCTGTTCCCCTTCTGGGTATCTTCCTAGAATTAAAAACGTTATACCATCGTGATATATGTGCACCCACATTTATGGCAACACAATTTGTCATAACTAAGTCTTGGAAACAACTGAGGAATGGATAAAAAAAGATGTGGTGTTTTTATACAATGGAGTACTACTCAGCTATAAAGAAGGATAAGCTCGGGACTTTTATAGGTAAATAGATGGAACTAGAGACCATGCTTATAAGAGAAGTAAATCACATTTGTGTAAACATTATATTGTCTTCCTGGTGAGAGAAACTAAAACAGTAAATAAGATCTAAAATGTACAATAGATGTTGTGAAATGTGATGAAATTGTTCAAAAGGAAAAGGAACTAGGATGAGTGAAAGGGGAAAGAACAGCAGGGAAAAGAGAAAAAATGCAAGTCAGTTATACTATGAGTGTCTCTTAGTTCATTAAAAAGGGAGATTTGTGCTAATATCAATTGGAGAAGTTTTTATGCCCATATCTTGTACCCTGAGCAACTACTTTAAAGATAAGAACACATAACACACTATTGTTATTCTCCTATTATTTTGTTATGAAATTTTGTTTTACCTTTTTCCCATAAAATAAAAAGAATTATCATGTAAAGGTATAGAAAATAAGATACAAAATGATTTTTTATATCTGTCCCAGGAATCTTTATGTTATTTTAGGAGCTTGCACAAAACTGTTCTTCATGGTAATTTTTTTTATCAGACAAAAAAGAAAACGGAAAAGAAGAGGACAAGGATGGGTTCATTTCCATGAACTTAGCTCTATAGCTCTTTTTTAAAAAGTTAAAGCCTGAACAAAGAGCAGCATAAAGAGGCTCAGTAATGTTCCTCTAGGAGTAAAGAAACTTTTGTCATCAAGCCTCAGAATTCTGTTGGGAATAGCAGCTATGGCATTAGTTTTTCAAATATTGGTCTATAGACGGGTGCCCTTCCTTACTATCATTCTATCACATTGTGTCAAAGTAAGAAAAGTAAGGACAATGAAGGAAAAATGTAATACAAGATGTATTCCTCTAAAGTACCATCCTCGGCTCTGAAGTTCTCATTCTCACTTTCGTCCAAATATTATCCCTTTTTAAAAGTAGAGATGGTGCCGGGCGTGGTGGTGCAGGCCTATAATCCCAGCACACGGGAGGCTGAGGCAGGAAGATCGTTGCAAGTTCAAGACCAGCCTGGGCTACAAAGTGAGCTCAAGTCCAGTCTAAACTGCATAGCGAGACCCTGTCTCAAAAAAGAAAAGAAAAGAAAAGAAAAGTAGAGATTGTGTTAGATAATAGTTTTTGTTTCTGTTTGAAATGTAAAGTTGGCCAGATCAAAATCTGAGAGTTTTTTTGTCATCCTGCTTTAAAAAGAATAATTGAAGTATGAAATCATGAAGTCTGAGAGCCATTTGTTTAAATCTAGCTAAATATGTAACTTCTCCTTTTGGGTTGCATGATAACTTCACTTTTCTGTGTCTTTTACCAGGAGTGTAGAAACGTCAGTGGTATGCCGCCTCACAGGGGCCATCCCCACCACTTTGGCAGGTGGAAGCATCCATTTAACCCAAATAGATCCAGAGATCATCATCATCCCCACAAGCCACATAAAGTTGGATACCCACCTCCCCCAGAAGAGAAAAATAAATCAGACCGACCACCACTGCCTCCTCCAGTGATAGGATGTCTTCACCATCCTTTTGGTACCCATAGAACCCACACACCTCCTCATAATCATAGTTCCAGTGAGCATGATCCCCATGGACACCCTCCCCATGGACACCGTCCCCATGGACACCATCCCCATGGACACCCTCCTCATGGACACCATCCCCATGGACACCCTCCCCATGGACACCCTCCCCATGGACACCCTCCCCATGGACACCATCCCCATGGACACCCTCCCCATGGACACCCTCCCCATGGACACCATCCCCATGGACACCCTCCCCATGGACACCATCCCCATGGACACCATCCCCATGGACACCATCCCCACGGCCATCATTTCCATGACTATGGACCCTGTGATCCACCAGATGATCAACAATTTCTCAAAGATCTCCACCGTAATGGTCATGGTCCTGGTCCTGGTCATGGTTATGGTCATGGTCCTGGTCATGGTCATGGTCCACCACATAGGCACTCAGGAGAAAGAGGTCCAGGTAAAGGACGCTTTCCTTTCCATAAAAAAGAAATTGGATATGTTTACCGACTCCCTCCACTAAATATAGGTGAAGTTCTTCCTCTGCCTGAAGCCAATTTCCCCAGTTTCCCATCTCCAAACTGCAGCAGTTCCCTACAGCCCTTCCCTCAACCAGCTCCTCCCTCTGAGTCATGTCCAGGGAAGTTCAAGACTGACTTCCCACAACTTGCCAAATTTTTTGCATACACATCTTTAAAATAAAACCTGATTCCTTAAAAGAGAAAAAAGGAATAATGTTGTGAGTGAGAATCATGAATAAAATGTGACCGACGATAAATGAAAATTGCAGTTGTATTACATCTTTATTTTCATACTCAGGGTAAAAGCAAAATACGAGTGGGGAAGGAGATGGTACAAGAAGAGTTAGACAAATGGCAAGAAAGATCTCAGTCCTACAAATCAGAAGTTAATTCTGTCACTGGTCACTGCATTATTTTAGCTAAATATCTGAGCCTCAGAATTTCCTGCTTTCTAAGACTTTATTCCTCTAATTATAGCTTCTAACTGTTCATACGGAGACTTAATACTTAAGAGATCATTATAAACTTAACACAAATTGTCGCCTACTGGTTTTTTCTAATTGTCTAAATTTCCTCTTGGAAAAAAATAATTTCTAAATTCAATTATGAAACCACTAAAGGTCTGGGTATAATTTGCAAAGAAAATTGCACACATGAATCATGACCATAAATTCAAGCATGCAAGAAAAATCACTTTATTTTCAGACCAAACTGATTTCTCTTTCAGGTTGTCATCCTACTATATTCATGAGAAATTTAATCCCAGCTCTTCCTGAAGCCTCTTTGCCCAACTACTCCCCACACAAAACTGCGCCACAGTTCCAGAACTGCAGATAGTTTCGAGGTACTTGGGTGGGCACAAGTGGAGGATCTGATTCTTTTGTTTAGTTAAGGTTGTTTTTTTGAGGGGCAGAATCTCACTATATAGCTCAGGATAGCCTTGAACTTGCGGCAATCCTCCTGCCTCAGCCTCCTAAGTGCTGAGATTACAAACACGCACCATTATGCCTGACATGATTCTTGATCACTGACCAATCAGGTGCCCCCCCGTGGAGAGAAATTCACTACTGTCTTCTTATCACTCTGAGGCTGGTTTATCTGCTACTTCTCTATCAGTCTAGGGATAACATAGGCATCTCTGTAAGACTACAGTGGACTACAGAGATACACACCATGGTTGTTTTCTGCTTGGGAACTTGCTGTCTTCCAGGCTGCATTTCCAAGAAGGAGGGCAGAGTGCTCCTCTGTCTCAGGAACCGCAGACCTTACTGTCTTCTCCCTAGGCTAGAGCATGTCTTTCTGGTCTCGCATAAGTTCACTTTATTCATTTGCCTGGTGCCAAAGACTCTTCTCCACACTCTAGACCTCTTTCTTTTCCCTTCTTCCCAATCAGAGTTCATGCATTAAAAACAAGGTAATAAGACTTCAGATTCTTTCCACTTTCCAGCCACAGTGGTGATGGATACTCTAAGTATTCAGTGACCAATGGTATAAGCACTGACCAGTCAGGCCAGATACGACAACCAATCAGAACAGTTGCCACGCATAAACAACCACTGCGGCCATACTGATAGGCACCGGCTGAACACTGCCTGGACAAACAATGTTCTTCCCCGGTGAGCTGTCTCAGGAGGCTATGAGGAAGATGAAGCTCAGAGAGACAAAAAAAAAAGGAAAAAACCACCACCCTTTGTTATTTTCTTCCCCTTTTTTTTTTAATTGGTTTTTTCCCCTTCTTCCTTTTTGTTCTTTTTTTTCTTTTTTAAATTAAAAAAAAAGCAGAGATCAATAACTCAAAGTATTATTCTCTTAGAAGCATTTGTTTTATAATTTATAAAGTACTTTCACAAACATTATTTGAGTTCATGAAAACACAAGAATTAAGGGGTGGGGATATAGCTCAGTGGCACAAGTGTCTGCCTGACAAGCACAAGGTCCTGAGTTTGATTCCCGGTACCAAAAAAAAAGAAAACACAAGAATTGACCAAAGGGTGGAAGGAGGTGGGAGGGACAGGAAGAGAAAGAAAAGTAAAAAGAAGATGGACACAAGTTATGTGCATGCGCCAGCTCCCCGCAATAGATGTAATCATGATGTACCATGCACATGAGCTAATAAAAATTTTTAAAAACTCAAAAATAAAACTAAGAAAGTATAAGAATTGAAAGCAATTCATTTTAAGTAAATGTGTTCATCTTATGCAAATACAGTGGCTGCACTGAATAAATTAGTAAAAATAAAAAAGCATTTCTACCACAGGGAGCTTTCAATCTATTAGACATTTCAGAGAACATGCCACTGATGGTTATTTCTGTAGGGTTTTTACATCATGATGGCTAACAGGTATGTGAGTGTTTATTTGCAAGTATCTTATTTAAAGTGATGTTAACATTTGTCAAACGTCTAGGTTCCATAATCCTTACCCCTCCCTGAAAATTTCTTCTCCTTTCTAGCATGGCCTCTTCTGTCAATGATATGACCATTCTTCAAGACTTAAAGACCAGAAATATTTATAAATTATTTTTGTTTCTTTATCCCCAGTAGACCTATGTCAGCATAGATTTTGACTGTTTTGTTGAGTTAAATGCCTACCACAGCGTAGGTGTCCAAGAATGTCCATGTATTGAATTGATACAGTAAACATTCATGGATTTTCATGTTTTATAATTTAATTTTTACCAACAACCTTCTTATACAAGTAATACTGTCGTGTTAAGGTGGGCCAGCTGCCATGACAAACAGGTTCAGCATTTTAATGGTACAGAATTTGATTGTCTTTCACGTAATAAATAGTTCAGTGTGAGTCACCAAAAGGTGACCTTCCCAGAGTGAGTCAGGGCCTTTGACTCCTTCTGTCTTGTGGCTCTTCCTTGCCGTTGGGCCTCAGGATTTTCTGCAGGATTCTCTGCAACCAACCCCCATAGCGAGAAAGTCTAGGACCATGAAAGTGGTTCCGAGGGGCCAGGTCTGGAAGTGGCAGGCATCCCTTGTGTTCATGTTGCGCTGGCCAGCACGCTGTCGTATGGCCACACCTAAGCAAGGAAGGCTGGCATAAAGTCTACACGTACCCCAGGGAGGAAAGGGAGATGGGCTGGCACAGCAACCATGTTTTAAAGAAGAAAGATGAGAACTGAAGAAGTTTTATTACTTGCTTTGGATCTTACGGTCAGTAAATTGTAGGACTGGGATTAGAACCCTGAGGAGCCTCCTCCAGGGCCACATTATTTATTCTTTATTATACTGTCTAAATACACAGCCAAGTTGTCTCTGAGTTTTGACTTGAACCTCTGTGACAACCAGCCTACATATTTTCCTGTCAAGCTGTTGCTGGACAGGGATCCTAGGGGCTTCTTTCCAGGACTCTGGGGTCCTGAACAAAGAATTGGACAAGACACACTGAAAAGATAGCAAGGGTGCAGATTTACTGAAGGCAAAAGAAAATGCATTCCCACAGGACAGGAGCCAGCTGATGGAGAAGGCCCAAGAGGGTCCTTTGGTAAAGGGAAAAGAGCTTTTAGTATCCAAGATACACCCGGGCTGGCCCCACCTCCTGTGACTATGGTAGTGGGACAATTGTTCCTATCAAAAAACTGCTTTTGGCCTCATGCCAGACGTAATAAGGATGAGCAATAGTGCCTTTTGATTGGTCATGTCCAGATCTAAGTGAAGGATTAGGAATGGCATCTTCTGAGTGGTCCCATGAACAGCCCTGAATTCAAAGGTAGGACTAGGAATAGAGTTTCCTGATTGGTCCAGTGAATGGTACCCAAAAGCCTTAACCTTGGAGCTATTTGGGTCCTGTGTTCTGCGCATCTTCCCCCACTCTGACATCAGGCACATTTCCTTCCAGTTTACCCCTGCCCTAATCTCCTACCTCACAGCTCCTTCTGCATGGAACACCATTGTTCATTCCTCACCCCCTCACCTCTCAGTCTCTCCAATTCTGCCTGCCTCTCAACCAGGACCTTACCCGTCTCTGCCACCCTTAATTACCCTCCTCTCTTCCCCCATTAGAATCTGTCTTCTACCACTACCATGCATCTGAAGCTACTTCATTAGGTCAGGGATTCTTAACCATTCCCTTCTAATAGTAGATGTAACTTACAAGGACAGCGTGGGAAGGTGATGTGACCCTGACTTGTTGGGGTCACACAGAGTTAAGGAGCAGAGTCAGACTGGAATCTGGGCTGGACTCACCGCCAAGTACGTGCTCCTGCCACGTCACTGCCAGGCCACCACTTTGCCTACACTGAGCCGTCTCTCCAGGGCCTCTTGGGTAGCCGAGAGAGCCTATCCGCAACAGCCTGTTATTTTATCCCCCCCCCACTCCTGTTCCTTGTAAGACTGAAAGGCAAACATTTACTGAGAATTTGAACTACTGTTGGGCCTGTCTTTCCAAATAATCTGATGGTTTAGGCCAGAGGTGGCAAACCTATGGCATGTGTGTTGTTTTTCTTATAGGACAAAATGTGTTAACCACTGAGTTGGTTTTTTTCTAAAGTAAAACCTCAGGATTCCACCTTAATCACAGTGTTGGCACTTTTCCATAAATAAGTGGGTTTTGGGTGGCAGTTGGGACACTCATCTCTCAAAGGGTCACCACTGATGGTTTAGGCTGTCTCTTTTTATGCATTTCCGCTGTCTCCGAACACCGGGGCATTTTCCTTTATAAAACTGATACTGCTGAACAGAGAAAGGCTGGCTTGGTAGAGACCAGGCAGGATGCCTGCAGTTTACTTTCAGCTGTGCCCATATCACGGGTGGAACTCCTACAACTCACTTGATGCTGGGACTTCCCAGGCATGCGTTAGAATTAATAGCAGTGGTTTCCATGCAGACGGATGTCCTGTAAAGGAATTACGTGAGCCATATCTGCACACCGAACTCACTGTGCCGTTGTTCACACATGCAGTGACCTTTACTGATGGCTTCGGGAAAGTCACAAGGGAGTAACAGAGCTAATTGCTGGTTTTTTCTCCTTCTTGATATTCTGTTCTGATTTGCTATACAAAGTTGTGCAACCCCTTGGAATGTGCTCTGTGCTCCCTGACACTTTCCAAAGGCAAAGGATCAAGTCAACAACCCCAGTGTTGTAATGTTCTAGCCCAAAACCTGCCCAGGTAATTCAGCAGTCATTTGTCCTTCTGGAGGAGAACAAACAGTGTCCGGCAGCAGGAATCTAGCTAGGGCAGAGAGAGAGGACAGAGGACATAAGAGGCTGGAGATTGTTAAAGTCAGCACCCAAGTTGGTGCCTGATTCTTGGCAAAATCATCCCTCTGAGTCTAGAGGGAGACCATTAAATCATGAAACTAATTGCCATCCTTCTCCTGTGCTCCAGGCTGCTCCCAAGCTTAACCCAGGAAGCAGACTTCCAGGAAATTGATTGCAATGACAAGGATGTATTTGAGGCTGTGGATGCTGCTCTGAAGAAGTACAACAGCAAGAATCAAAGTGGCAACCAGTTTGTACTGGTCCGCACAACCGAGGTCACCAAGACGGTGAGTGAGCAGTGTGTAACCTTGAAGACACCTAAGAGTTCTACTAACTTAGAACCCAACACTTGTCCTCTCTCTCTCTCTCTCTCTCTCTCTCTCAGAGCAGAATATATTTGTTGAAGGAAAGAAAGCTTCTGTCCAAGAGAGAGACAGAAAGGGACCAGAATGAGTTGCCCATTTTTCTCTCTCTCTGTCTCTTTCTCTCTCTCTGTCTTTCCACCACCACCACCTACCAGAGAACCAAAGGTAGGAGCTTATAGCTCTTGGAAAAGGCTACCACTCTTGGCCTACAGGTAAAGAGCAGGGTATGACCAGTCCTCCAGCAGCCAAGATTGGCTTCCTGAGTGGTCAGCAAAACAGTATCTTAGGATGAATTGAAACAGCAGTAAATGGAGATGTTTGATGGGAGCTAAGCAGAATGGGATTCGGTCTGAAGCGAGAGGATTCCTTGGGTGTCTGGCCCTAGACTAAAATGTAAAAATATAGAAAGCTCCAAACCTTCAGCGGGAGGAAGTTCTTTGTAAGGAGTGTCCACGAGGAGTCAGGAATGAGATTAGCAGGGTTTTGCTGGCTTAGTCAAAATATTTACCATGAAGTCTGAATTCATCAAAGTTAACAGCAAAGATTGAGTTGGTTTGTAATACATTTTTCCTCTCTGGCAGGATGCATGGATCAAAGAAATACAATTTTTTTTAGAGTTTGTTTGTTCCAATCAATTTCACTATAAGAGACTACGTCTCTGGATTAGTAAGTGAACGGCGGGAAAAAACCCCAACCATGTGATACTATGAAGATAAAGGGGGAAAAAACCCAGTGGACAGATTTTTTTTTTCCCTCATAAAGGAAAATTGAGCCATTTTGTTTCACTGTCCAGTGTGGTTGTATAAGGAACCCTGCTCTAGCACCCCCAAGCCGTCTTCATTGGCTGACGTCTGTGGCAAAAGCTGGTTAGGCTTTAAAATGTCCATGTGATCTTCTTTATGTTTATTTTTCCACATGGGAGCAGCTGCTTGATAGGCCTGGGTTAGCAAAATGTGACCAGGCAGATTCTGAGGGAGCACAGAGAGGAAGGACCTGGGGCCGGGCCCGTCTTCCTGAGGGGATGAGGTACCCGAGCCAGGCCCCAGATCGCTCGGGGACTGCCTGCTCTTAGCTACGAACTGAGAGGCTGGACTGCATCCGCTCCCAGACCCCTTATTTCTCTAACATCCCAGGATTCTGCCTCTGAGAGTTCAGCACCCTTAACACTTACGCATGACATTTGAGAAAACCTAGCTCACACACACAAAAAAGGAATGATGTACTGGTAAATTCTATAACATCCCACATCCTTCAAGGCTAAGCTTTACAAACATAGAGTGAAAGAAGTCAGATACAAGGACTGCATGCTATATGATTCCATTGATGAGACGTGTGGAGTAGATATACAGAGAGAGAAAGCAGGTTATTGGCTGCCGGGGCTGAAGCAAGGGACGATGGGAAGTAACTGCCAATAACCGTTAACAGGTCTGGGGAGTCTTTGGGGTGATACAGTGGGCTGCTGGGAATTATGATAATTGTTACAAATACTAAAAAACATTTGATTCTACACTTTGAGTGGATGAATTGTATGGCATGCAAATTTTATCTTAATTGTTTTAAGAAAGGGAAAAAAGAAAGCTTAGAAAACAAGGCAAATAAATTAAAAATCACCTACATTTAATCGGACCATAGAGATAACTGGTAACATGTTTTTTAAAAGAGAGTTGTTTATCTTCTATAATTGCAAAAGCAAAATATGTTCATTAGGAAGAAAAGTCAAAAAGTTTAGAAATGTTTACTTAAAGAAGAAAGTGAGAGATACTAAAATCTCACCGAGAGAGAAGCTTTTTAGCAGATTATTGTATATCTCTCCAGACCTTTAAAATGCATATACAGGCATATAAAACACAAGATAATATTATGGATACCACTTTTTAACTTTTAACAAAATGTATTTGTAGCCAAGTAAGGTGGTGCACACCTACAATTCCAACTACCTGTGAGGCTGAAGCAGGATTATAAATTCAAGGCTATCTTTGTCAACTTAGTGAGTCTGTCTTAAAATAAAAAATAAATATAAGCACTTTTTGAATATTCTTCCAAGAAAATATTTATAAAAATGTAAATATTTATATTTTTATGAATATTTGGCTCTCATTTGAATCGAATCAAATCGAGATCTATGTTTATAACTATGCCAGAATCCACTCCAAGTATTTGCTGTTGGGTGAGTTGGATAAACTCTAAATATTTTTGGCTGCCTTTTTTCAGGTTAATGAAGACGTATTTTATTCCATCAAGTATGAAGTCAAGGAGGGTGACTGTCCTGTTCAAAGTGACAAAACTTGGCAGGAGTGTGACTACAAGGATGCCGAGGAAGCTGTAAGTGTGTTGGTGATCTCAAGCCTCCAGCTTTCTCCACTGAAAAGCTGGATTTTTAAAAAACATTCATTAATTTTTAAAACTGACACATAGAAACATAAGACTTGTGTGTATCCATGGGACACCATGTGAAGTCTATACATATGTACATATTCTACAGTTTTACATGAGGTCAAACACTTCTATCTCCTCAAACATTGATTCTTTCTTTGTGATGACAACATTCAAACTTTTTTCTTCTAGCTGTTTGGAAGGTACAGTACGCAATTGTCTCTAGTCAGCCTCCTATGCAGTAGCACGCCAGAGCCTCTTTCTGCTAACTGTAACTAAATGCCCATTTATCAAGCTCTCCACGTTCCTCCCTTGCTGTCTCTCCCCGGCCTCTGAGAACACCGTTCGTCCATCAGCTTCTGAGATCAACCCTTTTTAAAAAATTTATCTTGGGGGCTGGGGATTTAGCTCAGCAGCAAAGCGCCTGCCTGGCAAGCGCAAGGTCGTGAGTTCGGTTCCCGGTACTGGAGAAAAACCAAAAAAAAAAAAAAAATTTATCTTAAAAATAAAAGAAGGAAAACATAATAACAGATAGACGTCCATTTATAAAATAACATAAGAACTATACAAGCAATACTGAATTACAGACAAAGTGGTAGGAAGTTAACAATGATTGTTGTATTACATATTGATATCTTCAAAGTGGTTTCTCAGGAAAACAAATAGAAACATGCAAGATGGATCAAACAATTAATCATTAACTGATCCATTCAGTAAAGCAATAGAAGTCAGCAGTACAACTATGTTAGCTATCTTGTATATGCATACATGCATAATTTCCCCTTCTTTCTTTTCTCTTTTCCCTCATCCCAGTTGCTCTTTACTTTTGAGCATTTTCCTTTCATTTCACAATATCTATCATAGCTCCTAACTTTTATTCACTCTTTCAGGTTCTTACACTACTGAGACAATACATTGCTTACACATGGAACTCTGGTTTATTTCACTTATGAGTATGGTCTCTAGTTGTGACCATTTACCTGTAAAAGCCTCAAGTTTATCTTTCTTTATAGCTGAGTAATATTGCATTATATAAAAGTACCACAATTTTTTATCCATTCCTCAGTGGATAGACATTTGGGTTGCTTCCATGATTTAGCTATGACAAATTGCGCAGCTATGAACATGGGTGCACATATATTGCCCTGATATGATGTTATCAGATCTTCTGGGAAAATACTCAGAAGGGGAATAGCTTGGTTGAATGGGACCTCTAGTCCTAGTTTGCTGAGGAATCTCCAAACTGATTTCCACAGTGAGTTCACCAGTCTGCATTTCCACCAGCAGTGGAGAAGGGTTCCTATTTCTCCTCAGCCTCACCACCATTTGTTATTGGTTGATTTCTTGATGCTAGCCATTCTTACTGGGGTAAGGTGGAATCTCAATGTTTTAATTTGCATTTCTCAAATGACTAATGATATTGAACACTTTCTCATGTATCTGTTTGCCATTTGTATTTCTTTATTGGAGAAGTGTGTATTCATCTCAGATGCCCATTTTTGGATTGGGTCTTTAAATTTGCAGGGAGCTGATGTTTTTTAATTCTTTGTATGTTCTAGACAGAAGACCTTTGTCTGAGGGACAGTCAGCTAAAATTTTTTCCCAATTTGTAGGTTTTCTTTTTACTCTGCTGGCGAGTTCTTTAGATGTGCAGAAACTTTTCAGTAGGATGAGATCCCAGTTGTTGATATTTGAAGTATTTCCCACGCAGTTTGGTTTCTGTTCATGAGAGATCAACCCTTTTAGTGTCTACATGTGAGTGAGTCTCCAGTGTTTATCTTTCTGTGCTGAACGTACTTCAGCAAACATGTTTTCCAGTCCATTCTGGTTGCTCAAATGACAGGATTTTACCTTTTTTACTGCTGAACAGTATTCCACTGTGCATGTGTGTCACATTTTCTTTACCCATTCAGCAGTTGTGGGTTTCTTTTTACTCGTATGGGGATAATTAATATTGCTGAGCCTTTTTATTAAGGATGCACATAAACCTTTCAATGTGCAGATAACTCAGACGCTGGATGTATGTGTTCTTGTATAAACAGAAAACTCATAGCAAGGCCCACAGTTAAACGTGGTGAAAGCCCTTCCACGAGAAGCGGCCCTAGTTCAACCGGAACATGGGAGTCACAGCCCAGAAAGACAACAGATCAAAATTTGGGCTCAGCTCAAGGTCTGATAAGGGGAGAATGTGGGTGCTCTGGCTACACTGGCCTGAGGACAGATCTTGCCTTTGCTTCTGGCTAGCGGAGTGATGGTGAGCAAGCTGCATGAGCTCTCTGCAGGGATGCTCTCCCACAAAATGGGAGAGAGCACGGGCCTTGTTGGGTTGTCAGAGGATGAAATGAGATGAAGTGCACAAAGGGCTACCTGAACCAAATACCTAAAATATGCCTGGCTCAGCCTGAGAAGAAAGCCTCTGTTATGGTTTGTGGCTGGGTGTCCCACCCAAAGCCACATGCAGACATGGGGCAGGCTTCTAGAGTTTATGATTGATCCATGGTCCAATGCTGGGATTATGGACGTGAGTGCTACACCTGCCCTGGGGCAGGTAGTTTGCATACAATGTATGGGAGAGAAAGAGGCTGCTTGCTGCTGCTCCTCCTTTTTGCTCTTGTTGCTTTTGCTGTCTTCTGCTGCCATGAACTGTTGCCCTCTGCCATGTGCCACCCTGCCTTGGAGCCAGCCAAGTACAGACTGAAACCTCCATAAACTGAAAGTTACATAAACCTTTCCTTCCTTAATTTTAGGTGTTAGGTACTTTGTCTCAGCAATGAGAGAAAAGTAACCAAAACCACTTCTTTTAGCAGTCTGTGGATTCCCCTCTTATGCCAGAACATCAGTGTCCTGTTTGTGTTTTGAAAATGACAGTCATTTGCAGCTGTGACACAGCACTGGTCTCCCAGTCATGAGAACAGGACTGTGGGGCTGGTTCTGCTCCTTGATGATCTCACCTGGCAGATGGGAAGAATTAGATGCTGTACCCCACACTGCCTGTCTCTCAGGGCTGAGCCAGTGAGAAGATTGCTTTATCCCAGTAAAATCCTGTCTGTCACTTAGAAGTTCAATGAGCATGACAAAAGAATGATAGGAAAAAACAAACAAAACACTGTTCAAGTCAGGTATAGTGACACAGCTGTTCAGGAGGCTGAGAAGGTAGAATTGCAAGTTCAAGCCCAGCCTGGGGAACTTCGTGTGGTCGACTGGGCCTGTGGTTCAGTGGTAGAGTGTTTGCTTAGCATGCTTGAGGCCCTGGCTTCAACTCCCAGTGCTGGGGATAAAAGCCACAGCTCAACAATAAGGGGGACAGATGTGGATTATTAAGTGTCTATAGCGTGGTAGTCTCTGGTAGGTGCTTTATGTGTATTTGTACATTTACTCTGGATAAAACCCCCATGAATTAGATGGGGTGAACAAGATGTATAAACTGAGGCTTTGAGAGGCAAAAGGACCTGACAGAAGGGACAGCTAGCAAGTGGCAGAGCTGGAGCTGGACAACACTGCCAACTTGCTCTTTCTGTTCTTTTCTTTTTTGGTACTGGGAATTGAACTTAGGACCTTGCACTTGCCAGGCAGGCATTTGTGTCACTGGGCTATATTCCTGCTCCCAACTTCCTCTTTCTGATGGGTTAAACTCAAGTTATCTGAACAGTATTCATCCACTGCGATGGAGAAGTAGATCAAGTGGAGAGTTTAGCAGGTGGATTCTAAGGTACAGTGTACCTCAGGATGAAAAGAAATACTTCCAGAGCTCTAAACAAACACTGACGGTTCCTCACCATTTACACAGCCTCCCCTCTGCTGTCTCATGAATATCAGTGGCATGTAAAAAAAAAAAAAAACAAAAAAACCTGCTGGGTGTGGTGGCACATGCCTGAAATCCCAGCACTTGGGAGGGTGAGGCAGGAGGATTTTTGGGAGTACAAGACCAACATGGGCCACAAAGTGAGCCCAAGGCCAGCCTGAACTGCATAGCGAGACCCCATCTCAAAAAGATTAAAAAAAAAAAAAATCACATCACTAGATTACCAAAAAAGTCATTCATTCTAAAACTTTTTTTAGAAAAAACACTTCCTCCCTTCTTTTTACAGAAAGTCGTGTTTAGGATTGGTACCAGGTGGACTCCCTCCACTGGAAAGGTTAGGGTAAATGTCCTCTTTCTTTCCTCTTAGGCCACTGGAGAATGCACAGCAACCGTGGGGAAGAGAAGAAATAACAGATTCGTTGTGGCCACCCAGACCTGCCACCTTACCCCAGGTATAGCTGATGTGACTGGGGCCCCGCCCCGCATGGAGGGAGGAGGTAACTATTTCTGTCTGCCAGAAACAGCTGACACCAGGCTGCTACCCTCTGGCAGAGGGCACAGTGCAGGGTTGGGGGGGCACAGGTACCCAGGTGGGGCTGCCGGAGCGTGAAGTAGGGCCAGGCATGTGCCAATCATCCCCTCAGAGCTCTGTCTTCCTATTTGCCATGTGTATCAGGCGTGGGCAGGGGCCTCCCAGTGGATGAGAAGGCCCCGGCCTGTCTTCCGTTGTAGACTTGTCCTATGCGAGAGCCCGTAGGCCAGAGGTCAGCCCGGGCCTGAGTCTTTCAGAGTTCCTTTCCCCTTCTTCGCTTTTCCCCACTTGACAGCGCTCTACAAAACTGAAGAGACATCGCCTGAAGGCACAAAGCCTAGAGATTGTGATAATATACTAATGAAAATCTGCATTAAAATAATAGCTTGTACTAAGCACCTACATATGTGCCAGCCGTGGATCTATGCTCTTTACATGTATTTATTTAGTCCTCACAACTCCATGGGGTAGATACTAATATCCCCCCCTGCATACTTTTTGTGGTGCCGGGAATTGTACCCAGAACCTCCATGCTGAGCTGTAGCTCTGGCCCCTTTTTAGTTTTCACTTACAGAAGGGGTCTCCCTAGGTCACTGCGTTGCCCAGGCTGGGCTCGAACTTGTGATCCTCCCGCCTCAGCCCACCTCTAGATTTTTGGGATTACAGGTGTTAACCACTGCACTAGCTGTAATATCCCTATTTTTCAGGTAAGGAAAGTGACCCCCAGGACAGTTAAGTAACTTGCCCAAGATCCCACATAGTAGTAGATTTGGTAGAGTAGACCCTCAACAAATGCAATTCCTTAAAAATATAATGAGGAAGCAGCTTGCCAAAAGATACAGCTACTATTAGCTCTGCCAAGTACAGAGGAACAGGCAAATCCAGGCGCCGGCAGTCACCAAGGCCTCCCGGGAACTGGCCTTCTGCCAGCAGAGTTCCAGTGTGTGAGGCTTACAGCGTCGGCGGCACCGCCGTACGTCGGCACAGTGCCAAGTGTTAGATGCCCTGGCCTCAGTTATCTGCTCGGAGCCCGCAAAGTTGTATCCCTAGAGTTCTGGATCTTATGAGAGGTTGCGTGAAAAGAAAAACAGTCTAAGACAGAAAAGAGATCACAAGAGATTAAAAATCTTTATTCTGATTTTTAAAAATAACTCTGGCTGTGCGTGGTAGCACACGCCTATAGTCCCAGCACTCAGGAGGCTGAGGCAGGAGGATCCTTGTGAGTTCGAGTCCAGCCTGGACTACAAAGTGAGCTCAAGGCCAGCCTGAACTGCACAGCGAGACCCTGTCTCAAAAAGACCAAGAAAAAACAAAAAAAATCTCAGCAGAAGCCTGGTATAAGGGTGCACACCTGTAATCCCAACTACTTTTGAAGGTGGCAACTTTGAGACCAGCCTGGAGAACTTAACAAGAGCCTGTCTCAAAATAAAACAAAAAGAATGTCCCCTAGGCAGTGTCGGGCGACAAACCTGAGCACACACACCCGCACCCCTGGAGACAAGGGGAGAGACACAAAAATCTCTGTAGAATGGGAAATCACTCTATCGGCCCGGAAAGACTGAACACACATCTTTCTCTACTCTTCTCAGCGTCTGAAGGCGTCCTCCTCTCCCGCGCTTGCCTTGTGAGCTGAGCCAGCCTGAGATGAGGCAAACTTCCGTGGTCTTCTGGCCTTCTCCCCTTTTCCCGGAGTCACTGTTTTTTCTTTTTTTTCAGTAATCACCGGTGATTCTCCCACCTCTCCCATGGAATTCCCCTTTAGTTTTTTAACTGGGCCCATTCCCCCAAATCTGCATAAGCTTCTGGGAGGAGTGGAGAGAAAGCCGTGTTACTCACGCAGGAAATGTGTTTCTGACACTTGGAGAGGAAATCCACAGGGCAGGAGGCTGTGCCCAGCCGCGGACCACTGAGGGGCAGGGCTGCCCCGCACGGTAGCCTTCTGATTGTGTTTGCGTCTTTGCGTCTACTTGCTGAGGAGAAGCTGAGCTGGCGCCTCTCTCTCCAGGGACGCAGCTTCCTGTAGCCATAGCCCGCTTTCTGCACATTTGCCCTTACCGCCCAGCAGGTTAGGCTCCCCGTTATAAGCACTGTTTGTAATACAATTTATTACAAACTCCTTTGCAAACATTTTACTTCGCTCTGTCAGAATCCCTTCCCTGATGCCCCCTGCCTTGCAGCAGGCCTTTCTCCATCTGCTTCAGAGTGCCCCTGAATATCCCGGAATTAAAAGGACAATGTTGAGTGTGTGCATTTGCCTGGGGAGGAGGCCGCAAGATGCCCACGGCCTCCCAACATGTAGTGACCTCTGCACACAGCAGCTCCTGGCCTAGAGGGAGGCCCAGGCTCAGCGGCGCAGCACCACCTCTACCCACGGTTCCCCAAGCTTTGGTAAAATGTGTTCCTGCCTTTGCCAGGCCCCCACTCACCGTGCTTCTCAGGAGCCCTCCCTCCCTCTCTGTCCCCAGCGCCTCACACCCCATATTGACACCGCCTATCACCTTTATCCTGCTCATCTCCGGCATCTTCAACTTTTTCTTAGTCTTCCCTGACGACACTCTGGGTGCCTGTCTTTCCAAGATCTTGCTGGATCATATTGAGGTGACCCAGCTACCGTTCTGTCTCTCCCACCGGCTGTCACCTCCTTCAGAGCGGTGACCAGGGCCAGGGACATAGCTCAGCTGCACATGCGCCTGCCTGGCAAGCGCAAGGTCCTGAGTTCGATTCCCGGTATCAAAAAAAAAAAAAAGAATACAGAGAAGTGACCATTCCTAGCACATTAACGCTGCCACACCACCCAGCGCAGCACCTGGTGTACTGCAGCAGGCGCGAGCTTCGAAGGAGGGCGTGCGGTTGGCCACTGTCTCTCCCTTGCACGTCGCACTTCCTTACACACCTTTGCCTCAGTGCGACTCACAGGAAGACACAGAGCAGCTCCTCCTGCCAGCCATGCAACTGTTTAGCGTTTTCTTCCGCTAATGGTTTATTTTAGGTGGTGAAACCCAAATGTGGGCTGGGGCTATAGCTCAGTGGCACAAGCGCCTGCCTAGCAAGTGCAAGGTTCTGAGTTCGATTCCCAGTACCAAAAAACCCCCAAGAAACCCTAATGTAAAAATCCAACAAATTTTATCAATGCTGTGACGTGAAAAACTGCAAAATAAACATGTCTTTGGCCTCTTTTTACTTCTCTAATGGCAGAGGGCATCAGATTGACACGAAATATATTAAACCCTGCGTCAAGCTTCAAGGAAATTCCATTAATACTGAAAAATAAATAACAATGTATTGGCAATGTTGTAAATTCTTCTAAAAGGCTAAATTCATGTATTGCTTTTATAGCTAAAAATACTTGAAGATACATTTAAAATAACGTGCATATGTTGTGCATATGAAATGTTCCTGAGTGATTTCTTTTCCTCTGAGGTTTTTTTTGTTTGGTCTTTTTTGAAACAGGGTCTCACTACGCATTTCAGGCTGGACTTGAGCTCACTTATGTAGCCTAGGCTGGTCTCGAACTTGCAGCAATCCTCCTGCCTCAGCTTTCCGAGTGCTGGGATTACAGGCGTGTGCTACCATGCTGGCTCCTCTGGTTTTAAAATGCAATCTTGTAGTCTCTTTTTTGTAATCTGTGTAAGGTTTCCTGGAAAGCGTGTTTATCCGTAATCTCCTTGGCTTTAAGATGATGTGTCTACTTGCTGACTCTGGGTGTTAACTCTGCCTTTTTGTCTGCTCTTCATGAAGCGGAAGGCCCTGTGGTGACCACCGAGTATGCCTGCCTGGGCTGTGTGCACCCCATTTCCACCGAGAGCCCCGAGCTGAAGCCCATTCTGACACACGCCGTCCAACATTTCAACAACAACACGGAGCACACCTACCTCTTCACGCTCGGAGAAGTGAAAAGAGCCCAAAGACAGGTTGGCTTTCTTCACACAAATCTGTTGTACCTTTACATTCAACACTGAAAACTAAATAATGAAGAGGGTGTGATTAGTCACCTGTCCCCTTTTACATATTGTACTACCCTACAGTATGTATCTATAATGTTTTGTTTTTCTAAAAGGATAAATTCATGTATTGCTTTTATAACTGAAGATACTTTAAGTAATGTCAAAGTAACGCTGCGTGATATCACGCACTTGAAATGTTCCCGAGAAATGGGTCTAAACTAGTAGTGGGAGGAGCATGTAGGTTTGCACGGCCGGCGGGGAGACGCTCCTCCGCATCTCCTGTGAATAACGCAGACAGCAAAGGGTTTCCTCCTTGGTCAAAGTGAGGAGGGTAGTGCAGTATGGAAAGGGCAGGGGTGGTCAGTCATGCTCTCTTCCTCTGAAGTATGTTTTTAATGAGTGAATACCCACATGATGTGATCTTCCTGGAGATGATGAGATGGAAAAGTCATTCTGGCTTTGGGGTTACAAGAAATTTATATTATCAGCACTCCAGAGGCTGAGGCAGGAGGAACGTTGCAAATCTGAGACCAGCCTGGGCTACAAAGTGAGCTCAAGTTCAGCCTGAACTGCATAGTGAGAGCCTGTCTCAAAAAGACAAAAAAAAAACAAAAAACAAGTATGTACTCATCTTTTGGAGTTTGTAAAAAATCTGTTTCATCATCTTGCTATCATAAGGTAAGCACGGTCTCCACATACTAAATTATGTCTAAAGCAGTCGGCATGACTGTCTGGGTACTCCCTAAATTATAGTTCTCCTATCATGGGGGTGTGGAAAAAATAGACACCTAATAATCTGGTCTTCATGGCATGTTTTTTCTGATAGCTGACTGGGTCCCTTGTATTTCAGCCTCTTATGAGCAATTAACTTTGGTCAGCAAAAGTCTCTGGATTTAACAGAGATTGGGACTTGCCTGGATGCAAGATGCATGTCTTATTCAGTTATGTCCACTTATTGCTGTCAGAGCAGGGCCAGCCCACAATAAAACAGGAGAAGCCTCACCAGTTGGTATCCCAAGAACCTTAAAGGTCACTCCAGCTCCAAAGTTTTCTCATGTAGAAGAGGATTATTATTTCACAAAATTCATTTTTTTAAATCACTCTAACAGCTTAGAGAAGTTTTATTTTATTTTTTTTTTATTTTTATTTTAAAGAGTAAAAGAAGGATAACATAATAATGGGGGGGCGTACCAAATTACAGACAAAGTGGTAGGAAATTATCAATGGTTATTGTTTTACATATTGTTATCTACAAGATAGTTTCTCAGGAATACATATAGACAAATAATAGTGAGTTACAGACAAAAGAGGTAGGAGATTATCAATAGTTGTTATACTATACTTTGGTATCTTCAAAGTATTTCACAAAATTCAACAAAGCATTTCCTTTCTGCAGCCTAAGAGAGGATAGAATACCGGTGATTAATTAAGGAACTATAGTAACTATATTGTTTTCCATATCACTGTGAATAATGCTTAAATCAGACTTTAAATACTCAACCCAAAATTGTTGCAGGTGGTGAAAGGATGGAACTACGAAGTTACCTACTCAATTGTACAAACTAATTGTTCCAAGGAGAAATTTCCACTCCTAAGTCCAGAGTGCAAGTCCCTTCCGAACGGTGTAAGTAGGCACAAGTTTAATCATAAAGCTCTCAGTGTTGTGTTTATGGTGTTTACAGGTGTAGAACTATCAAGCTGGGGGGCAAGACCGGCCCTGAAATTTAGATGACATTCAGCTATTCATCCACACATTCAGTAGAAGCTCACATCGCTCGTCACTCCTTCTCAGTCAAAGAGTCTGCACATTTAGCAATGAGTATTTACAGAGCAGAGCAGGGCCTAGAGATGGCCAGAGACAAATGATGAAATTGTCAGGTCTGTCTTTATGATTTCACCGCCTCTTCTTTCTCATAGGCTCCATGTCCTGACAGTGTTCCCTCCCTGTGCAGGACAGTTCCTCACTTCAGACTTTTCCCCACTTGCTTTCTTTTCTTCTGGCCCTATATCTAAAACACACATTCTGAGTCTCTGTCCTTTTAGGGTTAACTTGTCAACCACAATGATGTTAAAAGTGTCTCTCCAGGAGGCAGCAGGTAGTGAATGTGAGAGTGACTAAGGCAGGGTGCCTTTCCAGGCATATTTGCATTTTAATGAAGACTACTTCACCCAAGGAATTGCTGCAGGTCTTTAATCCACTGACTCTGCTTCTAAAATTCTAGAATATTCAGGAAGGGTGGAACCTCTAGTCCACAAAAGGTTAATTTTGGCATATTTACTGTTGATTGGTTGGTTGGTTGGTTGACTGGTTGGTTGGTTGGTTGACTGGTTGATTGGGTGACTGGTTGGTTGGTTAGTTGACTAGATTGGTTGGTTGGTTGATTAGTTGATTGGTTGGTTGGTTGGTTGGTTGACTGGTTGGTTGGTTGGTTG
>NW_004955420.1:20973739-21001005 GCF_000276665.1 Chinchilla lanigera | reverse complement strand
CCACTACATTCAGCTCCTATTTTTTTTAGTTTTAGCTGTTTAAACATTCTCAAAAATGTTTTTAACTTATGTTTTTTAAAACCCAGGATGCTGGCGAATGTGTAGATAATGCGTTCGTGGACCCTCAACAAAGACTCGGTTCGTTCTCACAAAGCTGTGAACTTTACCCAGGTGAGCGATGACACACGTCGGCCTCCCAGCAGGGAGACAGTGGTCCGGGACAGCCGGCTACGTCTTTACGGACAGACTGTGCCTCTGTTCCCATGATACCACACCAGGCCTTTGCAACCCCCAGGCCTTTCTGAGAACCCTGCATCCTTCCCTGCCCAGCCGTGACTGCTCTGCAAGTGTCCACAGGGAACGTGGGGGCAGAAAGGAAATCGTGTGTTCTGTGGGCAAAGCTGGTCTTCAGGGACAGCGCCAGCGGGTCTTTCTGATGTACCAGTTGCTCTTAAATCTGGTGCTGTGAATTGGAGAAAACTATCTTATTTTTAACCACTCAGAAAAAAAATCCTCCTAATTACTTAGTTTTTCCTCCATGTTATAATGAAGGAAGAGGAGATAGCAAGAGTTTTTGGTCAAATTAGCATTTCTTAACAAGAATTGGCTCTTCTCACACTTGGAAAATAGCTGTATACGCTCCATGAGGCGACGTGTTACTGACACTGTCTGCTTCTCGGAGCTGCAAGACTGAAACATTTTCCATTAGAGTCACGCCTTTAAATTAAGCATTGTGGTCTGGCGTGGTGGCGCATGCCTGTAATCCCAGCACTCGGGAGGCTGAGGCAGGAGGATTGTTGCGAGTTCGAGGCCAGTCTGGGCTACAAAGTGAGCTCAAGGCCGCCTGAACTGCGTAAGAAGACTCTGTCTCAAAATGACAAAAAAATAAATGAAGGTAAATTAAGCACTGCTTTTTACAGTTTCTATCAAAGATGCAAAAACTCAGGGCAAATGTAGCATATTGACTGAACCCTATATTGACTGAACCCCCCATACCTTTTGGTTGACTGTTTCCCGAAACACACTGGCTGTGTCTGCAGAGGGCACAGAGGAGAGACAGGAAGTGAACGTCACACAGACAACCTCCCCTGGCTGGCTACCGGGTCTGGACAGCGTGTGGCACTCTACAAAAGCGGGTTCCGGGTCTCGTGGGGGGCAGATGCTAGGCTAGGCTCCTGCTTCTTCCGTGCACATGCTGACTTAAAGTCTGATTATTTCAGCGCTGGATTTTGTACAGCCACCCGTCCAAATTTGCCCCGGCTGCCCCACACACATACCCGTGGACAGCCCAGAGCTGCAGGACATGCTAACTCATTCCATTAAGAAGCTGAATGCAGGGAACAATGAAACTTTCTATTTCAAGATTGAAGCTGTGAAAAGAGCTACAGTACAGGTGTGTAAAGTACGTCACAAAAGCATCAGCGCTAGAGTCTGTGTCCAAATTGCTTACTACTTTCACCCTGAGTCTGGGCTCTGATTTGGGAAGCAGTAGAGCTGGCCATGAGCTTTGGTAGACTTGAGCTCCAAATCCCAACTAGGCAGCGTGCTTGACGTGTGATCTCAGAAAAGCCTCTTAAAACATTCTGTGTTCTACGTGTAAATGACTGCCGTGAAGATCAACTAGGATACCCATGTCAACAACAGCGCGATATAAACCACCAGACGGTGTATTTTGCTAAAATTTAGGGTTAGGAAAAGACTTTTATTCTATGCCTTCTCAGACTCATTTCTGTGTAAGATTCAGCGTCTTGGGCTCAGCCCATAACTGGCTGGACTTTCCACATTCTTTCTTCCATTTTCTTTCTACTTTCCTTCTCTCTTTTCTTTCTTTTTTCTTTTCTTTTCTTTTCTTTTCTTTCTTTCTTTCTTTCTTTCTTTCTCTTTTTCTCTTTCTTTCTCTCTCTCTCTCTGTCTCTCTGTCTCTCTTTCTTTCTGAGGTCCTGGGAGTGGAACTTAGGGTCTTCCCACTGAGCTACCTCCTCAGCCCTTTTCTGTTATGAGACAGGTTCTCACCAAGTTATCCAGAACAGGACTGGAACTCTTGATCCTCCTGCCTTGGCCTCCCCAGAGCTGGGATTACAGGTGTGCAGGTCTTTAGACTTTGACACCTTTATCTCCATTATCTCCACCTTATTTCTCCTACTTTTCCCTCTCCCTTACATCTCTCTCCTCATGGCCATCAATAGAGGATAAGGAGCCCCCCCACATGGAGTCAGAACACCAACTTCACCACAGCATCTGCCATTGTATCGTAGGTGACCTTAGGTAGCTTTGGCTTTTGTAAACAAGAGCCCAAGATGTGGTGGTACACCTCTATAACGCCAGCACTCTGGGAGGCTGAGGCAGGAGGATTTCAGGTTTAAACTCAGTTTGGGCAATTTAGCAATTTAGTGAGATCTTGTCTCAAAATCAAAGAAAATTAGCCAGGCGTGGTGGCATACACCTGTAATCCCAGCACTCAGGAGGCTGAGGCAGGAGGATTGTTGTGAGTTTGAGACCAGCCTGGGCTACCAAGTGAGCTCAAGGCCAGCCTGAACTGCATAGAGAGACCCTGTCTCAAAAAGAACAACACCACCAACAAAAAAAAATCAAAGAAAATTGAAAAAGGCTGGGGATGTAGCTCAGCGTGAAGGCCCTGGTTTCAATTTCTAGTACCATGATAAACGAACAAATAAATAGAGTCCAAATCTCTACCAACTCCAACATCCCATGGCCATCACCTCTATGGACAGACTCCTGCTCTGAAGGCTCAGAAGGCTTCCCTTAACACAAACTGAAAGAAAGTAACCCCACTGGAGTTGTTGCAACAAGCCAACAAAAGCCTCACAGTGTGGTGAGCAAATTCTTTATTAAAAACGCATACTTTTGGTTCAGGGATTGGATTTTTAGGAATCTAAAATAGAAGTCTTTAAAACAGTGATATTCACTGTGGTTTTAATTATAAGAACAAAAAAAGTGGGAAGCTGTCAAAATAATTCAAATAATTAGATAATGTCTGGCATCTCTTTACAATGGAAAGTTAAGTGGAATTTAAAAATACCTTAGGGAGATGTGGGAAATGTCTTGTGTTACAGTATTCAGTGGAGGGGCCCGGGGACATAGCTCTGTGGCACAAGCACCTGCCTGGTAAGCGCAAGGTCTTGAGTTAGATTCCCGGTACCAAAAAAAAAGCAATATTCAATGAAAAAAAGAGGCTGTAAAATTAAATATACATTACGTTCTCAATTACTTTTTTTTTTTTTTTTTTTACTTCTTGAGACAGCGTCTCATTATGCAGTTCAGGCTGTCCTTGAGCTCATTTTGTAGCCCAGGCTGGCCTCGAACTTGAAATGATCCTCCTGCCTCAGCCTCCCGAGTGCTGGGATTACAGGCTTGCAGCACCACACCTGGTTTATTTTATCGTTTTGCCTGAGTTTACATGTTTAATCCTGGGTGGATGCATTTCCAACCCAAATGAGATGCCAGTTCTCCCGAATCTCCCCTGCCCCCATGCTGCTGGGCCTGAGGCCGTGGATATTTCCCCTGCCTCTCTGCTCCAATGAATAAACATCAAAAATCAGTGCATGTAGGCCGGGCGTGGTGGCACACACCTGTAATCCCAGCACTCGGGAGGCTGAGGCAGGAGCGTTGTGAGTTCAAGACCAGCCTGGGTTACAAAGTGAATTCAAGGCCAGCCTGAACTGCATAGGGAGAACCTGTCTCCAAAAGACCAAAAAAAAAAAAAATCTATGTATGTATATTTGGAAGTCTTTCCTTGAACAAAGTCGAAGAAATATGCGTTATCTGAGACTTTTGATATAAATTGCCAAATTGCCACATTACTAGCAGTGGTGCCAATTCATACTCGCACCAACCAAGTACAAGCTGCTAGTTGGGGATCTTGATTTGAATTCTACCCCTACCAGCTCTGACTGAGGCTGTGCGCTGCCCACGGCTGATACCCAGTGAACACCAGGTACAGCCGCTGTTTCCATCCTTGGCAGCACGGACGATTAAGTTCGCTGCACTGCTTTCTCAAGTGTATGTCTTTGGCTGATAAACTGAACCTCGTGGGGTTGGGGATGTAGCTCGGCAGGATAAGCACTTGCCTGGCAAGCCTGAGGTCATGAGTTTGATTCCTGGTACAAAAAAAACAAAAAAAAACAAAAAAGAAAACTGAACCTTGTCCCCTCCCCCGCCACCGCCCCCAGGCCTCTTTTAACTTCTTGTCTGACCTGCCTGCTCAGGACTTTGTTTATTTCTTAGTGTTGGGCTTTACTTGCATGAGAATTCTGATCTGCGTTGTGGTTTGCCCAGTTTGCCTTTTACTTTGCTTATTGTGATTTTTGAGAATCAGTTTTCATTTTTGGCTACAGCCAAACCTAAGCTTGGCCTCCTTATTTTGTTTCCTTCCTCCATGTTTCACCTAAGGAAGGCCTTCTACATCCTGAGCTCTGATGAATATTTGTATCCTTCTAGTTACTTTCTTTAATTTTTAAAATGTATTTGGAAATTATATGAGCATTTATATAGATACTGGCTGTTCTCTACTTTAAAAATAAAACTTGGGTAGGATAGATTTGAGCTGGGAAGACTTCTGATAAGAATGGTGCTTGATAGTCATGACAATAGGGACATGATCCTGCAGCCTTAGAATGGAAAATACTCCTAGTTCTGCCTAATTCCTCCCTTCTGGGCCTGGAATAGAGTTAAGTCATAAACTGTGGTTTGCATCACAGACTGTCAGTTTTCTTAGCTGATATTACATTGACCAACTTGTTGTTGTTTTGTTGTTGTTTTTTGAGACAGGGTCTTGCTGTGTAGCCCAGGCTAGGCTTGAGCTCACTGTGTAGTCCAAGTTGGCCTCAAACTCCCAGGATCCTCCTGTCTCAGCCTCCTGAGTGCTGGGATTACAGGCATGTGCCACCATGCCTGGCATATTAACTGACGTTAATGTCAAGAGAAAATGATTGATTTAAAATACACACCTGAAAGGAGCTAGAGAATTCATAAACTCCAAAGTGTAGACTCTAGATCTCTCTAGGAATCTTCCTCCCCAACTTCCACACATACCTAGACTTTTAAAAGTTAATGAGTTCATTCTAAATGTTACGGCAGAAATTCCCCTGGCACAAATTGGGCTGTATTCCACAAGAGACCCGAATCTACTGAGAACAAAGCCAGAGTTTAATTTGAGGCTAGCCACTCTCACTTCCCTTGCCAATCTGGAAGCGGGCCAATGGCCAACTTTGTTTCACCTTATATACATTTTGGTTTCCATTGGCAACAGATTGGGATGTTACATTGGCTGACCCCAGTGGGCATACGGTGTTTCTCTCAGCCTGTTGGACCCCAGGTCAGTTGCAGGTCACATGTCTAACCGTGATAGATGTTTCCCCCATTATATTCCATTTGTCTCCTTTTTTACAACCTATGCATTCCTTTAGGGTTACAATGTTTACCTAGGGCCAGGAGATAGAACTGCCCAGGCAGGGTCATGGAGGGTTACCTAGGCCTAGGCGCTCCCTTATCTTGGGGAGATATTCCTGGGCAGTGTTGACCTGGGGAATTAGCTCTTACACTGTCCCGGGAGACTTCCCAAGGCACCATGCAGGCTTTTACCAAAACTATTTTATGTAAAATAATATGCTAAGATTCATTGCCTCCTACATAAAAACATAGCCAAAAAAATCAATAAAAACATAGCCATACTTATGGAGCAAAACAATACCAGATAAGATAGTTTAGTTCTTCCTGTGTCTCTCCTCTCTACATCCACGTGTCCCGTTTCACTGGAAATCTATTTTACATTGTAAGGGTCACTTGTTGAAGTATCTCTAGCATAAAGAGAGAGAAGACTCATAGTTTGCTTTTATAAGAAGACTTTTACAGTTTTGTAAAAGACAAGTTTTGCTTTTACAAGACACTATGCTATCACCCAGTAACTAGTTTTTGTTAAAATACTGGCTGTCCCTCCAGATCAATAAAAATATAAGGCATAGGTTCTTTCAGTAGTTAGAAAATATTACCTACACAAATATTTTACAAGCAAATACTAAATAAGAGGGTTGAGAAATTTGGTGCGGCCGGGCATGGTGGCGCATGCCTATAATCCCAACAATAGCGGGGCTGAGGCAGGAGAATCGCTGCAAGTTCGAGACCAGCCTGGGCTACAAAGTGAGCTCAAGACCAGCCTGAACTGCATAGCGAGACCTTGTCTCAAAACGACAAGAAAAAAAAAAAAAGATTTGGCAGGAAATAGGTATACTTGAGGGAAACATTCAGGTTTTTCTTCCTACTTCTTTGATTCTACTACAACTTGGACCCTTGAATTACTAGTGTATTTTGCAGCTATTGACCAATACAATTCAGAAAAAAAATTATATCCTACTTTTCTTCCATTTAGAAAAGGAAATGGGACCAACTCACAGCCAAATGTTTTATTGAAGTTTGTTTTCTTTTTTTTTTTGGTACCAGGAATCAAACTCAGGACTTTGGACTTGCTAGACAGGCGCTATACCACTGAGCTATATCCTTGGCCAGCCAAATATTTTAAATATAAATACAAACTGAAAATTTTGGTATCGAGTATTTGTACTTTTTTGGTATGTAATTCAGGTTGGTCAGCATTGTATACAATTCTTAACCATCAAGATTCTCCCCTAGGGGAAAAGAATACAATTTATTATACAGATATTTATTAAGCACTTATTTTATGCTAATTAATGTTCCAGATCGTGGCTGGGAAGAAATTTTCTATTGAGTTCACAGCCAGCGAAACCACATGTTCCAAAGAAAGCAATGAAGAATTAACTGAAAGCTGTGGGACCAAAAGCCCTGGTGTGAGTAACAGCGCACTGGTCTACTTTTTTCACTGGAAACCTATTTTACATTGTAAAGGACCACTTGTTAAAGTATCTCAGGAGTAACACTGGTCTCTCTTTTGGCTTCTGTTTTCATGAATAGAAACGTCTGACCTGCAATGCGGAGGTTTATGTGATACCTTGGGAGAAAAAAATCTACCCTACTGTCAACTGTGAAAAACTAGGAAAGGTACAGTTCTAATTACAGTAAGGATGGGCTCATTCTGCTCCTTTTGAAAAGAGAGTTGAGGCCAGGCATGGTGGTGCATGCCTGTAATCCCAGCACTCAGGAGGCTGAGGCAGGAGGATTGTTGCGAGTTCGAGGCCAGCCTGGGCTACAAAGTGAGGTCAAGGCCAGCCTGGACTGTATAGCAAGACCCTGTCTCAAAAAGAGAAAAAAAAAAAAAAAAAGAAGAAGAAAAAGGAGTTGAAAATGAATTATTACTGAAGTAAATTGGGGAGGGGACTGTTTTTATAAAGCAGGAAGAATTCTCATATTTTTGCGGTGATCTCTTTTTTTTTAAAAACTTTTTTATGGTGCTGGGGATTGAACCCAGGGCCTTATACATGAGAAACAGCGCTGGGCCGCTGAGGAACGTCCTGAGTCCCTGATCTCTCTCTCTCTTTTTTTTTTTTAATGGCTAGAAAGGAAAGCAGCAATTCTCTTGATCTCTCCTCATTCACGCATGTCCTTGGACGGTCTACGGGGTGGTAGTGAGCCGCGGTCCCTCCTGGGAGCCGCCGCTACTGGTTCCTCGCCTTCATGGTGTGCCTGGGGCAGACACAGCACCCCAACCACAGAGCACCGTGAGATACGCCCATCCTACATTTACCCAATCAGAATCCACATTTTAAAAAGATCCCCCAGGGGCTGGGGATTTAGCTCAGCGGCTCAGCACCTGCCTGGCAAGCGCAACATCGTGAGTTCGATTCCTGGTTGCGGAAGAAAACAAAACAAAACAAAAATGAACAAAATAAATAAATAAATAAAAAGATCCCCCGGTCATGCACATGTTTCAAGTATGAAAAGCATTCGCTTGCACCATCATTGTAAGCCTCAATGTAAGCCTCAATGTAATCCTCATTGTAAGCCTCATCATTGTAAGCCTCTTCAAAAGGGAGGTAAGTAGCATTTCCTCCATTGTTCAAGGTGAGACACTGAACGTTAGCCGCTAAAATCTCAGAGTAAATGACAATGTTAGTAAGTACTTTACCTGCCCCAGGCACTGTACAGAATGCTTTGCATTGTCCACTCATCCTTATAACTCTATGAGGCAGGTGCCGACATTAATCTTATTTTGCAGAAAAATGAAGCTAGTAGTGCTCTGAAGCAAGTATAGTTCAAATCAGAGCCCATCTTCTTCATCATAAAACAGGTGACTAGAGAATCTGGCTTAACTCCAAATCCTACAGTGACTGCCCACCGAACACTGTGTACAACTATTATGTTCTCACAGGTGATACAAGTGTTGGTGGCAATGACTCACAAATTCATATCTTTAGTACTATTTGCCTCTTCTATTTTCTGCTTTGTGTTCTTGTCATGTGTATGTATGCAGATAATCTAACACAACTTTACACAAAGTTTGCATGTCAAGTTCAGGATCGTGTCCTAATGTGTTTAAGGTCAACAAAGCAATCATGGGTACAAGCTCCCTGTACATTTCTTTCTTTTTGGGTACTGGGAATCGAACTCATGACCTCAGACTTGCCAGGCAAACGCTTATGCCACTGAGCTATATCCCAGGCCCCTATACATTTCCTTCATAAAGATACTTATGGCTTTTTAGGATTACAGCAGTAATGGTAATGGTAATAGAAATAGTATCAATTAGTACGTAGTGTGACATGGACTTACATAATCATAGGCTTACGAGATACAGTAGAGATGAGGCAGTTCACTCAGTTTTTCCAGATAAAGACAAAACTCTCCAATTTATTTTAGAGTATGATTAAGAACAACAAACAGTCGTGGTGGTGCACGCCTGTAATCCCAGCACTCAGGAGTTTGAGGCTGGAGGATCGTTGTGAATCCGAGACCAGTTTGGGCTACAAAGTGAGCTCAAGGCCAGCCTGAACTGCATAGCGAGACCCTGTCTCAAAAAGACAAAGAACAAAACAAAACACACAAAGAAATTAATGTCCACAAATTTTAAGATCAATCACAAGAGGATAAAATATTATTTATCCTTTCTGGCAAGTTGACATAGTATTTAAGATCGAGCAAAGACCTGCCCTATCATAAACGAAAATAACACTGCCAGATCTCTTCTTTCTTCACTGATAGCATGGTTTTTGCAGTAATGCGTTCATCTTAATATTTCCTGTTTAGATGACACTGATGAGAAGGCCTCCAGGCTTTTCACCTTTCCGAACAGCACAAAAACAGACAGCAGAAGAAACAATCGTAAGTCCACCCTACACTTCCACGGCACCTGTGCAAGATGAACAGCAGGATCCAGAAAAAGAACAAGAACCTACTCCTGGGCATGGCTGGGGCCACAAAAGGCAAACAAAACATGGCCTTGGCCATGGCCATAGATATAAGCATGGCCTTGGCCATGGACACCAAAAACAACATGGCCTTGGCCATGGTCACCACCAGGAACATGGTCTTGGTCATGGATATCAGCCTGAACTTGACTATGATCATAAACATCAAAGAGGACATGGCCTTGATCATGAACATAAAAATAAGCCTAAGCATGGTCATGGCCATGGAAAACATAAAAATAAAGACAAAAGCCAAGGAAAGCACAATGGCGGCAGAACAGAGCACTTGGCAAGCTCTTCTGAAGATAGTACTACATCTTCCACCCAGACAGAGGCGAAGACCAGAGGGCCAACACCCACTCCTTTCCTAGCCCAGCCAGGCGTAGCAGTTACCGTTTCTGGATTGCAGGACTCAGATCTCCTTGAAGCCATAATGCCTACCACGCCGCCAGCTCCCACAGAGAATGATGATGATTGGATCCCAGATATCGTGATAGAACCAGACAGCCTTTCCTTTAAACTGATACCTGATTTTCCAGAAATAACCTCCCCCAAATGTCCCGGACGGCCCTGGAAGCCAGCTGATAGAAAGCCTCAAATCACGCATAAGATTGAATTTCATGATTTTGATCTCTTTGATGCTCTTGATTAACTTACACAGCCATGATATTTCTTTAACACTTTATCATCCCTTTTTCCATTGTGCAAACATAAATATTCTGATCTGAGGCACCAAACTCCATGAAGCTTCAGAACAGCCTAGACAGAAGTGGTGAGATTCCCAGTAGGGATACCAGCAATCTCTGTGTTTGAGGTTTTGGGTTTTTTTTTTCTTTTTTTTTTTTTTGGTCTTTTGGAGACAGGGTTTCACTATGCAGTTCAGGCTGGCTTGAGCTCTCTTTGTAGCCCAGGCTGGTCTTGGACTCTCAATGATCCTCCTGCCTCAGCCTGCCGAGTGCTGGGATTATAGGTGTGCCCCACCACGCCGGACCTCATCAGTCTCTATGGACTTCATAAAACTGAGTGCAAGAGTGCTAAGTTCTTTCTCAGTCTTCCTCAGAAGTTTTCTAAACTAGCATAGAAAATGGACAAACTTATGGCCCACTGCAATTTGCTTCTCTGATAATGGATGTGTACCTTAAAATGTATGTTATTAATTTTCATGCAGAGATTCTTTCTATTCTGAATAAACTGTGGCACCTGACCCCTAAGTGTGTGTGAAAATAAGGGAAATCAAAAGACTGAGTGCTGGGCTGGGGATATAGCTCAGTGGCATAAGCATCTGACTGGCAAGCGCAAGGTCCTGAGTTTGATTCCCAGTACTCTAAACAAAAATTTTAAATAAAAAGAGTGAGTGCTGGGTTTATTAATCGGATAAAAATATAAAAACTTCCAGGTACAAAAGATGAATAATAAGAAAGAAAAGTTGGCCAAAGGGAAAGAAAAGAGAAAGTAAATTAAATTGACTTTCTGTTTTTGCAAGGGACTACTTATATGAAATAGGTACTCCTCTTTGTCCAGTATATTTGGGTCATTGCCTATCTAAATAAGGGTGTTTCTCCTAAGTCAATAATTTCTGTTTACCCATTAACTATTCTTTGCAACAAGGGTTTCAAAGAGGAGTTTTTGGTCTATTTTTGATGTTAGACTGAGTAATATTTTGTTTTCAGAAGCTTTGAGTTTAATGATAAGGATGAAAATCACAGGAAGTAATATAAAAGCAGGCTTTCACTGGGCATGGTGATGCATGCCTGTAATCCCAGCACTTGAGAGGCTGAAGCAGGAGGATTGCTGCAAGTTGGAGGCCAGCCTGGGCTACAGAGTGAGCTCAAGCCCAGCCTGAAGTGCATAGTGAGACCCTGTCTCAAAAAAAAAAGAAAGAAATTGAATGAGGAAATTCCTCTTTACCTCACCTTAAAATCATGAAAGAGACTAATATTCTTTCATTGCCTTAGTGCAAGGAAAGCAGATAGTCTATAACCCATGCTGTGTTTCAGCCTAGAGAAGCCAGGCAGGACTGTTAACAGCTACCTAATGTGGATGTGAATGTCCCTGCTATTTCACTTTATTAGATGCGCTGGAGCTCTGAGTTTGTAGTTCATTTCAAATATTGTTGACATTTTAAATAAAGAACCAATAATATCAGGAGAAACTTTCACCTTGTCAACCGGCTGTTTCACTCTTTTTAAATTGAACAATAATATAAAATTAACAGGGTTTTACTATACTTACAGAGGCACCTAAGGTCCTGCGAGTACAAGGGCCGACCCCTAAAGGCAGGGGCAGAGCCAACAATCAACAGAACGGTCTCTTGACCGGAGGGCGGATTCTTCAGGCCTGGTACGATAGCCTCCAACAACTGCTGCCGGCAGCCTTGAGCGGAGACGAGAAGAAATACGGGCTAACACTTAATAGAGAAGAATGCCAACTTACCAGTCTGTTCCTGGGGGAAATAAAGTTCAGACTTGAGTGATTCACAGTGGTTTCCTTTCCGCCATAGCCATCCTCTGGCCAATTCCAGCGGATCACCCGCACTGCAGTTCTGCCAGCCAGGCTCACTGCCCGAGGCAGGACTCCTTAGGTGGGGTCTGCCTACCAGCATCAGGGTCATGGTTGTCCTGGGCGCTAAACGAAGGGTTTAGCTCACGTTGCTCCCTCCCTTCTTCCCTGCCCCCTTGAGTCCTGCTAAAACTAGGAATAGTTAGACGTGTTTATTATTGAGTTTATAATCTAGACCACTACCAAAGAAGAAAAAAACTTGGTTAATAGGATGCCTACTGACTTTCCACCATCAGAAAATATCTAACCTTTGAGTGTAAAGATAACTTGGAGATATCGTTCCGATTTGGGTAAAAGAGGACATAGAAATGAACGGTGACAAATTTTAACTTTGAATGCGGTGATGGCCACGGACTGTGTCAGGCCATTTGCCTTTGGAGTACAGCTGTACCCTCACAGCCCTTCTGAGGCCCCGTAAGGAGCTTCCCTTTCCGGGAAAATCTAGCTCTCAGTGCCCCGCCCAGGGTCACACAGTTAATAAGTGCCAGGGCTGGCATTCAGACTCAGACCTTTTGAACTCCAGTCCACCAGGTCAGATCGAGGCTTTACCATTAATATTATCTTTACAAAAAACAAAACAAAACACCACACTGATCATTTCCGGCTCTGAGGCGGTCAAGATCTGAATCAAAAAAACTTCAAATATGTCACTGTAGCTGGTGCTATTCTGAGAAACACACAGGGTAAACTATAGTTGAGTAGCCTGAAGTCCTGGGAAGAGGAGACGTTTCAGAAGACACAAGTCCTTGACCTCAAAGAGCTCACCGTCCCATTGGGAAGTCAAGCACGTGGAAGAGAGACCGGGTCCGCCCCATGGTCGCCTGTGGAATCTCCAACCCACCCAGCCAGTGTGTCTGCAGGATGCTGTCAAGGCGGAGGGGCCAACTTGGAAAAGCAGCGTGGGGCACAACTGGGAGAGCGAAGTAGGCTCCAGCGTTCCTGGTACGGTTCCTGCGGTGCCGGCCCTGCCGGTTTTTCTCATACATCAATTATTCTGAAGATTCTGGGTGGCGTGAATCAGAATGCAGAGGCTCAAATCCCGTTCCAGCTGTCTCCAGACCAGCATGTTTCAAGGGGAAGGTGACACTCAGGGATGACACATGCAACCTACGGTTCTCCTTTTATTTACCAGCAAGAAGTACCGTTTCCTCTTCAAGCCTTTATTAGAGATCCTAAACTTGAATTTCCGATGACTCAGCACCTGCCTCGCGTACTTTTTTTTTTTTTTCAGCGCTAAGGATTAAACTCCGGGCCTTGGACAGGCTGGGCAAGTGCTCTAACACCGAGCCACACTCCCAGGCCCGACCTTCCTCGCTTTTAAAATAGCTGCACTCTCCTGTGACTCTGAAGCCCCAGGCACATCCAGGTTTAGGACGTTGGCCTTGAACCACAGCGCTTCATCCCTTTATGTTTCTCTTCAGCGAAGGAATTTCCTTGGGTCCAGTCCAGCCCACATTCTTTATGCTTCCGAGGTCTAACTCCTCAAACAGGAAGCCTTTATTGGCATCTCCCCCACCCTCCATTCCCTGCTGAGCTTGATTCCGAAAGACTTAACTCACAGGAGAATACAGACTTTTTGGCCCCACCCCAATCCGTCCCACGCCCGTGCTCCCTGTGAGCCAAGGCACTTATCTTTACCTTGTGGGAGAGGAGTAACCTCTCCGAGGTGCCAGTGAGGGCCCTTCAGAGCTCCCAGGGGAAATGGTAACGTCCACTCTTCCGGAAGCTCCAGCTTCCCAAAGAGATGGGACGTCAGGCTCTCCCCAGAGATGGCCAGAAAGTAAAGCACCATCCGGAGACCTCACAGAAATGCTCATGTTCAATCACTTAGAGCTTTTACCTTCAGCCTTTGTTTCACAGGAATCTCCCTTTGAACGCGGTTTTGTCTTTTGCAAGACTTTGATTAGAGGTAGTACGCAGTGTGTTCACGTCAGAGGCAGTCCCGTGAAATGGCTCAGAACCACGGTTCTGTAGTTAGAACTAAAAATCCCAAATCTGGCAATTTATTTTTCTCAAAGTCTAAGTAAGAATTCTCATCGGAATATTAGATTAATACTACAATCACCTCATAGGCATGTCATGAGGATTAGAGGTGTTCATTCCTGTGATTGCATTGTAATACTTAGCATGTTGTAAGCACTTACTCAAAACAAACCATTATGACATTGCCCGGACATACACAATATCTTCCTTTTAGAGTTTGGCCCTGGGAAGAAAAGTTTTTTCGGAAAATGAGATCTGTGTGACACAGCATACACTCTTTTTTGCCTTTGCGGGTATACTCGGGATTCGGTGTTGTAATCAGGTCAGATCAAATTGCTGGCAATATTTACTCCTTCATCTCCATTTCCCCTGGTTCTTACCCTTGGCTGCCATTAGAATAACCTAGTGCACTCCAGATTTGAATTCAAATCTCCGGCCGGAGTTTGGGGTATTGGCGTTTTTCTCAAATTCTCCACTGACTATAATGCATCTTGGATAAGAACAATTGGTGGAGGCCCTTTATTCTCTTTAATAGTAATTATCCAGTTCGATAGTGGGCTACTTGATTAATGCTTCTGAATCTTGCCAGGTGTGGTGGTGCACACCTGTAATCCCAGCATTTGGGAGGCTGAGGCAGGAGGATCCTTGCGAGTTCAAAATCAACCTGGGCTACACAGTGAGCGCAAGGCCAGCCTGAACTGCATGGCGAGACCCTATCTTAAAAAGACAAAAAACAAAACAAAACAGAAAAACACTTTCAAATCTTTTGCGGGGTGGTGATACTGGGGATTGAACCCAGGGCCCCACGTAAATTACGCAAGCACTCTGCCTCTGAGCTACAATCCCAACCCTTTTTATTTTAAGGCACAATCTGACTAAGTTGCCAAGGCTGACCTTGAACTCTCGATCCCAAGGTCCTGAGCTCCACATCTCTGAAGGCAGGCATTCAGAGCATTGTAGAAAGATTTCTGAGCTAGTGAGAGGACAGGAAGTGACGACCAGTGTAGCATCCTTCTCCAAGAGTCCAGAAATCTTTTATGAGGCAATTTATATATGACCCGAGGGCTGCTTCACTGGACAAAAGGAAAAGGAGAAAGGTGTGGGCATGGATATTTGCACAGAGTTACCCTGAAATAATAAACTTGTTGCCAAGCATGGTGGCGCACACCTGTAATCCCAGCACTTGGGAGGCTGAGGCAGGAGAATCACTGTGAGTTTGAGGCCAGCCTGAACTGCATAGTGAGACTCTGTCTCAAAAAGACCAAAAAAAGAAAAAAAAAAAAAAAGAAATAATAAGTTTATGCTCATTCACTGCACCTGTTTTTTGAGTACTACTATTTGGTCCTGAAATCTTATCCATCCCAGACAACTTTATGCTGGTGGAGTTTTTTCTTGTTTTTTGTTTGTTTGTTTGTTGTTTTGGTCTTTTTTCAGACAGGGTCTCATTATGCAGTTCAGGCTGGCCTTGAGCTCATTTCGTAGCTCAGGTTGATCTCGAACTCACAATGATCCCCCTGCCTCAGCCTCCTGAGTGTTGGGATTACAGGCATGTGCCACCACTCCTGGTTTATGCTAGTTGTCTAGGATCTATAAATATTAGTAAATAAAAGTCAGGAAAATATAAGACTGAGGCTATTCATATTTAAATATTCATTTAAATGTTAAAATTCACTTTTAATTTCTAAGGTTCCTGTTTATTCTTTCTTTGACATACTATGTTAGGAGATATGTAACTAAATGTTTAGTGTGGAAAATTTGAAAATATAGAATAATATAAAGAACAAAATAAAAACTATTGTCACTCACTAACCAAGGAAACTGTAGTTAGGTTTTGGTTGTGAAATTCAGAAATATCTTCTCCAAATGTCTTTGTGTTTTCCAAAAATGGAATCACCCTGTAAACACAATAGGTAATTTCCTCTGTGTGTGTGTGTGTGTGTGTGTGTGTGTGTGTGTGTGTGGTCTTTTTTGTGTGTTTTTACACTTGCATTCTTTTATAATTATCACGGTCCAGTGTGAGATGATTCAGGCAGGGCAGCAGTGACGCTTGCAGTGACCAGGCGCCGTGGGGCGGCAGGGACCCAGCTGTCACTGGTAGCTGACTCACAAGAGGCACCCAAGGTCTCCGCTCTATGAGCAAGCGTGAAGTGACTCACCGGCATGTTTGCTCTTCCTGAGGTGAGTAGAGACCCTGTGAGCGCGGAGCCCTTCTGGAGCATTTTCCCTCCCATTGAGACACTGGGAGCCGGGGTGACCTGAGCTGACCCCTCCCCAGAGGCCGCCACTTCGCGGGGAGCTGCTGCGCCCCGGAGGAGGCGCGCGCAAGTGCAGGTCCTCATGCTGCACCGCGGTTTCTCTTCCCGGCTGCAGTTCCCTCCTTTCTTTTTCTCTTTCTCACTGTAAGTTCGGTTTTTAGAGTAATTTTGGCTCACCCGGGAGTTTTGGCATTTCTTCTGTTATCTAGCTATGATTTTTTTTTTTGCCTCTGAAAGCTCACTTGCAGTCAGGGGCTCCACCCTTTCCAAAACATTCAGTAGGAAGAGCTGTCTCTATTCCTGGAGAACTGGAGGTCACAAGGGTCAGAGGCGGAGCCTGTCCTGGTGCAGGCCTTTGAAATCGAGGCTTCCCAAAACGAGCCCCAGAAAAGGGTCACAAACGCAATGAGACTCTTGCAATTGGATTCCAAGGACCACTAAGACTTCAGGTGAACACCAGGTGTGGTGGCGCACGCCTGTAATCCCAGCACTCAGGAGGCTGAGGCAGAAGGATTGTTGCGAGTTCGAGACCAGCCTGGGCTATAAAGTGAGCCCAAGGCCAGCCTGAACTGCACAGTGAGACCCTGTCTCAAAAAGACAAAAAAAAAAAAAAAAAAAAGACGAGGTGAACCTAAGTGAATGAGACACTGGGCCAGAATAAATACGTTCCAGGCTGAAAGGAGACAAACACTGCTACCACCCTCTCTGTGGGTGTCCAGCCCTCAAAGTACACTCCATGACTCATGGGAATTCACCAAGAATCTGCAGAAGACTGAAGCTTATCAAAGGTTTCTGACTCAGAAAAGATGATGTCTAAGTGGAAAAATTTAAGTGCAGATGTGAGTTAAAAACTATATTTAACTGGATAGGGTGGCGAATGTTTGTAATCCCAGTACTTGGAGGCTGAGGCAGGAGAACCGCCGCAAGTCGGGCTACACAGTGAGTTTAAGGCCAGCCTGAGTTACTTAGCGAGAGCCTGTCTCAAAAACACAAAAACACTATATTTGACCAAAATTAAAATTAAATGATATTACTTACGATATAAAGGTAACTAAGTTATTAATAAAATTTTAAACAACGTCTATTATTGTCTAATGAAGACAATCTCAAAACCATACGGTAGATGAGGAAAAGAAAAATCTTCCTTTGAATGACTTAATATCTCTCTTAGTGATGAAATAAAGACTGGAGAGAGTAGTGACATTAAATCAACAATGAGCAAGTCATGGCAAAGGCAAAGAAGAGGAGGGGACAGACAAGAAAGGAGAGAAAGCAGGGCCGGGGATCTAGGTCAACAGCACAAGTGCCTGCCTGGCAAGTGCAAGGTCCTGAGTTCCATTCCCGGTATGAAAAAAAAAAAAAGAAAGTAGAGAAAGGAATTGTGGCACAACAACATAACTCAGTGCTGGAGCTCTTGCCCAGGGTTGTAGCCAGGGGTTTACATGGGGAAACAATCCAGGACACGGAGTTTGTAAGGTTATCTGTAACAGTCACCCAAAGAATCTCATACAAAAAGAGAGCACAGGGAATCTGTCCACACACTAAAGACGAAAGAATCCAGCTGAGGGCCTGGATCCCATGGCAATGCCTTGTGTGAGTCCAGCTGAAGACCTAGAGCCCATAACAATGCCCCCCATGAGTCCAACTGGAGGCCAAGAGCCCACGACAACATCTCATGCAGGTCTGTTTCACAGATCTGTGCTGAGAAGACCCAGATGTCAGTGGTGGAGCTAGGAAGTCTGTGCCAGTGGAACGAAAGATCTGTGCCAGCAGGCTGAGGGATCTGCACTGGAGCCCGGAAGCAGCGCTCAAAGTAAGGACCAGAGCTCTCCTGAAAAGTACCACAGCCATCCTCAGCAACAGTGAGGTCCCGAGCTCCTCTGACAATGAGGACAGCCGAGTTCCCATCAGGAAAGCCAACATGACAAGCTTCTCCAGGAGACTGAGTAGTGCACCATCTTCCCCTCTGGAACCAGGAAGCGATGCTCAGAGTGAGGACCAGAGCTCCCCCAAAGTGAACCGAAGCCATTCTCAGTGACAACAAGGTCCTGATCTCCTCTCACAAGAACAGCTAAGTTCATTAGGAAAGCCAGCAGGACGAGGTCCTCCAGAAGAATAGCCCAAGAGAACCAGCAGCTCCCTAACAGCTTCCCACCAGCTTCTACCAGCTTCTACCAGCTCCCAAGAGCCTCCACTTCTTCTCCAGTTCTGCCTTTTATGCTGCTGGCAACAATCCTCAGGTGGGCCTCCCACACCGAGTGCCGAGTGCCGCTCTGGTTCAGTTCAGCTGTTTCTTACAAGTTGCACACCAGTTGTCAATCCACCACACCCAACCTGCATAGATGCAGGGTTCAAGCCCCAGCACCATTTAAAATGAAAAAAGGAAAAAGCTGGGTGTGGTAGCACACGCCTGTAATCCCAACACTCGGGAGGCTGAGGCAGGAGGATCATCTTGAGATTGAGACCAGCCTGAACTGCACAGCAAGACCTTGCCTCTAAAAAAGACACACACATACACACACAAAAAAAAAAAGAAAGAAAAAAGGAAGCAATGAAAATAGGGCAAATCCACCAGCCAAAAACTTCACAAAATTGCATTAAAGTGGTCAGAAATATTGCCCAGGGCAAAAGTGAGTAGCAGCGGTGACTTCTAAGGAGAGGAATAGGAGGGAAAAGGTGGTGAAGGAGACTACTTAGTTACCATTTTCCTTTTTGTTCTTTTGCATTTTGTGCAATTTATATTTTTCCATATTTAAACGTGAATAACATAATGCCCTCTCAGTTACAGTTTTACATATGTGACCATGAATTACACCATGAATCATGGTACAAAGTTGTTTATGGCAGTATTGTGGTCATGAAAGGTAGACAGTGTATCAGCCAGGCTTGGTGGTGTATCCCTGTAATCCCAGCTACTTGGGAGGCTAAAGCATGAGAGCTGCAAGTTCAAGGCCAGTCTGGGCAGTTGTGAGACCTCTACCTCAAAATAAATTTTTTAAAAACGGAGGGTGATGTAGCTCAGCACCCCATGGTCTAAACCCTCAGTACAAGAAGAAGAAGAAGGGGGAGAGGAAGGGGAAAAGGAAGAAGGAGAAGGAGAAGAGGAGGAGGAGGAGGAGGAGGAAGAAGAGGAGGAAAAAGAAGAGGGAGAAGTAGAGGAGGAAGAGGAGGAGGAGGAGGAGGAGGAGCAGGAGCAGGAGAAGGAGAAGGAGAAGGAGAAGGAGAAGGAGAAGGAGGAGAAGGAGAAGGAGAAGGAGAAGGAGAAGGAGAAGGAGAAAGAGAAGGAGAAGAAGGAGGAGAAGGAGAAGGAGAAGGAAAAGGAGAAGGATAAGGATAAGAAGGTGGCAAACAGTATCTGAATTTCTACAGAAGGGTGACTTAGAGAGATCCTGTCTCAAAATAAAAAATTAAAATGTAGAGATGTCGTTCAGAGCAAAGACCCTGAGTTCAATCCCTACTACTAAAAAAAAGAAATGGAAATGCATATTTTAGTTTGGAAATTATTGTTGTGTCTCTGTAAATTATCCTGATCCTCTAAAGTGTGATTTCTTGTCAGTTGTCATTCTTAATAAATAACTGGTCTACATACTGTTAAGTGAAATCCTTGGAGACCACTACAAAGTGGCTCTGAGCAGGATATAGTATTAACTAATTGGCTTTCCACGTTTATTTGTGAGTTGTTTGAAGCTTAGGCACCTTGTCTGGGGATGGGCAGTGGACTCATAGTAAGTGAACCTCTATGAGTCACTGGACACTGCTGAAGCCTGTATTGGCCTGTGAAGCTGTGATGCCTCAAAGGACAAGATAAGGCCACAGCTGAGGATGTCTGGCTCCAACCTCAGTTAACTAAAAGGAGACTGTAGCTGCAGGCTCAACACCCCTACAATAAATACCAACCTACAGATAAGGTAGTTCTCCTGATTGACATAATTTACTACTTGGCAAAATTCTCCCAAGGTCCTGTGAGATTCCTGCATTTTTTGGAGTATTCCACTCCTTTGTTAGTAAACCAAATAAATACGGGCTGTCCAGAGATGTCTTGGTCTAAACCCAGAGATTCTCAAAGTCTGTAAGAGAGTTAGACCCTCCTGGAGCCCTACAGTCATTTCAACTGTCTTATTTATTTAAGCCTTCGCCATCCACTCCTTTGGGAGATGGCAGGCCTGATCAGCCCTCAGTAACTGAGGGTTATCATCCTGATATGAAATGAATTTGACACACATGTTCAAATATCAAATAGTTTCTCTGGTATGGGAAACGAAAAGTGTAAATGAAGACCGAAATGTATGACAGACATTGGGAAATGGGAAGAAAATGTTCAAATGAGAAGGGAAACAAAGGAAAGAAGGAACAAGAAAAAAAGACAATAGAAGGGAAAAATGGAAACAACGCTTTTGTTAATAAGGAGGGGAAGAGGGGTTGAAGGGAGGGGCGGGGAATGGGGAAAAGAAAGCAGCAGCAGCAGCAGCAGCAAGATTTATCATGCACAGGTGCACATTCCCTATGATGAATGTGATCATTATGTATATCGAAAATGTACCGATACAATAAAAAGTTTTAAAAAAAGGAACAGATAAAAGAAAAACTGGTCTAAAGCTAGGTGTGTCCTAAAGCATGCCTAGAGTCTGAACTACTTGGGAAGGTGAAGAGGAAGGATCCCTTGATCCCTTGAACTCAGGAGTTCAAGACCAGCCTGGGCAACATAGCAAGACCCCACCCCACCCCCAAATCATAAATAATTGATCTGCAAAAAATATTTAAATTATTATCTTTTCTCCTTGAGAAATATAAATACTTGTGGTTTTTGTTTTTTAAACCAGGAAAACAACCAGGTGTGTTGGCGCATGCTTATAATCCCTGCACTTGGAGGCTGAGGCAGAAGGATCACTGAGTTTGATGCCAGCCTGAGTTTTGTTTTGTTTTTTTGTTTTTGTTTTTGTTTTTTTGAGACAGGGTTTCACTATGCAGTTCAGGCTGGCCTTGGGCTCACTTTGTAGCCCAGGCTGGCCCCAAAGTCACAATGATCCTCCTGCCTCAGCCTCCCGAGTGCTGGGAGTATAGGAATGTGCCACCACACCTGGCTACACAGTGAGTTCAAGGCCAGCCTGGACTGCATACCAAGCCCCTGCTGTACATAATAAATACATAAATAAATAAATGAACCAAAGTTCCCAGCTTCCAGAAACCAGTTTAACCCTTAGGTAGTTAGTGTCAGCTTATGAATTTAGTGGTCTTGTTTCATTTCATTCTTCACTTTGGGTACCTACAGATGCCAATTTTTCCTTGAGCTCAGCTGGATTTAAAATAACTTGTGATGCTGGGTGTGGAGGCGCATGCTGGTAATCCCAGCCCTTGGGAGGCTGAGGCAGGAAAATTGCAATGAGTTTGAGGCCAGCCTGGACTACACAGTGAGTTCAAGGACAGCCTGGGTCACACAGCAAGACTGTGTCTCAAATAAACAAACAACAACAATAAATAAATAAAATAAATTGTGCTGTAATTCATAGCATTTCTGGAAGTTTATGCCAATGTAGTCCGGGATCGTATTAGTTCATTACACAGGGCACTTTAATTCTCATTTTCTCTATAACCCACCTGCATCAAGCTCTCATTTCTACCCCAGCATCTGCTGCAGTCCACATTATAAATAACATCTCCCTTGTAAAACCCATTGCCAATTCTTAGTAATCATATTCTCAGTCCTACATGAGCATGTAAGAGTTAAATTTCTTCCTTGAAACTGTATTCTCTAGGGCTGGGCATATATCTCAGTGGCATAAGCGCCTGCATGGCAAGCGCAAGGTCCTGAGTTTGATTCTTGGTACAAAAAAAAAAAAGGAACTGTATTCTCTCAGATTCTCACACTCTTTTTTTTTTTTTTTTTTTTTTCCTGTCTTTTTGAGACAGGGTTTCACTATGCAGTTCAGGCTGGTCTTGAGCTCACTGTGTAGCTCATGCTGGTCTCAGACTTGCAATGATCCTCCTGCCTCAGCCTCCCACGTACTGGGATTACAGGCCTATGCCACCATGCCCAGCCATAACCCTTTTGCTTCTTACTTCACTGGTCCGTTCCGTGTTTCTTGTGATTCCTTTGCTGACTTTAAATGCTGAGCAGGGAGTGGTAGTGCATGCCTGTAATACCAAGGATTTCAAGGCCAACCTGGGCCACATCAGACCTATCTCAAAAAAAAAAAAAAAAAAACCACAAGCCATGAAAGATATCAAGTACCTCTGGACGCTGTACACTATCCAGATTCATAATTCTGTGCTTACTCCTTAGAAAAACATTCCAATTGTTTTAAGTGCCACATAAATGCCAGAATTACCTAAATTGAGATTTTTTTCCCCCTTGTTTTTTGAGACAGGGTTTCACTGTGCGGTTAGCCTGGCCTTGAACCATTCCTGCCTCAGCCTCCTGAGTGCTGAGATTACAGGCATGTGCCACTATGCCCAGCAAATCTTTCAGTCTGATTTGCAGACTCATATATCCAACTGCCCACTCAACATCCCTGTTTCAAACAGCACATTTGATATGAGAACTGTCCACTCGGAGCCAACTGTAGTCACCAACTGGACCCAAAAGTAAGTCGCTATGGTGTAAAATCACTTCTGCAAAACTCTTCATGGGGCAGTAAGCAGACACATGGCCTCGCCCCAAGTCTAACAGCGTGAATGGCAAAACCACACCTCTCTCTAGGACCACCGAACTTGGGGTGTACTTTCATGAGGGCCCCTCAACCCAAGCGAGGCAGGAGATTAGGGGGTGGCTGTCTGGGATCCTCCAACCCAGCGCATGATCAGACAGGCCACTGGCTCAAAGGCACGTGCCCAGCACAGGCACTGGGTCCACTGCATGTCTTGGACCCGAAAGAGTACGCCGTCTCCTGAAGGGCAGAGATTATGTTGCTTACACAAAGGTCTGAGCTCCCTGCTAAGCCCCTCAAAGTCTTGGGTGTCCCACTCAGCCCCCTCCTGGCTGGTGGAAGCTTTACTTCCTTGCCTTTATACCTGGTACTTTCGAGACTTTACATTTTTATTTATTTTATTTTTCTATTTATTATTATTATTATTGTTTGTCTTTTTGAGACAGGGTCTCGCTGTGCAGTTCAGGCCGGCCTTGAGCTCACTTTGTAGCCCGGGCTGCTCTCGAACTCGCAGCCATCCTCGTGCCTCAGCCCCTTGAGTGCTGGGATTACAAGCATGCGCCACCACGCCCGGCTTGCCTTTATATTTTAAAATAAATTTCCCTGCACCCTCCCTCCTCCGTCCATGGTTTCATTCTTCATCGCCACAGGACACGGGTTCTGCTACGGTGACTACAGCAGCCGGGCGCAGCCCCTGAGGTCTCACTGCCTCCTCAGCAGGTTGCTGGGCAGCGCCCCAGGTGCACTCCCGTCACCTCCACGGCCAAAGGTGCTCGGCGCTGTCCGCGCCGGAGTCCTCGGTTGTTCCATGGGTAGTCGGGGCTGCTTGTCAGCTCCTCTCACATCCAGCTTGCGACTCAGCTTTCTCTCATCTGCTATTTTTGGTCACCGTTTTCCCATTTGCTTTCCAATTTAAGATGCGTTGTGGGCTGTTGTCCCTTTTCCAATTTTCTTTAATGTTAAAGTCTTTAAAAACACGTTCTTCTTTGGCTGCAGCTATGGAGGGCGGCGAGTCAGTTGCTCTTCGTCCTTTAAGAATCCTTTTCCACCCCTGAAACTGGAGGCCTTTTGCCTCCTTTCCCTCTGCAGCTCGACATTGTGTCCACCTGCCCCGGTGTCCACCTCCCTGTGTGTCCACCTCCCTGTATCCACCTCCCTGTGTGTCCACCTCCCAGCGTGGCCACCTCCCCGCGTGCCTGTGATGCTCTGGACCTCAGAGGGCCCAGCCTAGGAAGGGCAGAGGCCTTGGCGGGGAGGTGGAAATAGCAGGAACCAGGTGTGAGGCAGAGAAAAACAAAAATAAAAAGACTGGGAAGAAGGAGTGGAGAGGCCCAGCTGACAAGCACTGAGCTGTGTGCCCTCCGACGCCTGCCTGAGTATGACCATCGCACACCGAAACGCGGACTGATGAAAAGGCAAGCACTCTGGACTGTATTTTAGTGAATTTTCGAGAGAGGGCAGGAGGAAAAAAAAATAGAATTAGTACACCAAAAAATCAATGGATGTTGAAAATTTTGCCAGATGTAGTGGCGCATGCCTGTAATCCCAGCACTCGGGAGGCTGAGGCAGGAGGATCGTTGTGAGCTCAAGACCAACCTGGGACTACAGAGTGAGCTCAAGGCCAGCCTGAACTGCAGAGTGAGACCCTGTCTCAAAAAGAGAGAGAGAGAGAGAGAGAGAGAGAGAGAGAGAGAGAGAGAGAGAGAGAGAGAGGGGGCAGGAGTTACTATCAGTCTTCAAACTTTATCCCAAATGGAGATTTTCATCTAGAAACATCCTCCAAGGCCAGGCATAGTGGTGCATGCCTGTAATCCCAGCACTCTGGATGCTGAGGCAGGAGGATCCCTTTGAGTTGAAGGTCAGCCTGGGCTACGTACACGTCAAGGCTACACAATGGGATTAAATAACTTTAGAAAAATGGATTCAAAGGCGGTGCTTACACCGTTCAACAGTCCCTTCCACGGTCCTCAGTTTCTCCCCATTTCTTTTCTTATCTTTACCTTCGTGCAAATGGTTTCCTGAGTTAGTGGAAGAATGGGGCAATGGGCGCCGCCTTCCAAACTGCTTCAGAGGATGCTGGCTACCTTAAGTAGAACCTGTTCTCTAACTTCCTCCAGCAACTGAATAATAAAGAGGCAAGTGGCAGCAATAACCCAGCTCCAGGCAATTCTTTTCAAATGTGTACATTAGAGATGTAGAGCCAACAGGTATTATGCCATGTTTACTAATAAATAATAAGTAATAATTAGACCTACCTTGAATAATTAGAACATACCTTGAACAACTGTTTTTCTTTTCTTTCTTTCTTTTTTTTTTTTTTTTCCTGCTATACTGACGATTGAACCCAGGGTCTTCACACTGAGCTATATCTTGGTCCTTTTTATTATTTTATTTTGCAACAGGGTCGCACTAGGCCACCGAGTTGCCCAGGCTGGGCTTGAATTTGGTATCCTCCTGCCTCAGCCTCCCAGAGGAAACTTATTTAACGTGTGTAACCTGGAAGTAGCCTTTGATTATTTTCTCAAGAAGATATTCCACAGCACTTAGTGGAATACAGTACTAAAGAAAACACTGAGCAAGTAGGTGTTACTTGTTGATTGATTTCACCCCATTATCTCCTGATTTCACTTTAAGACTCAAATGATACTCAATAGTAGTTAGTGTCTGATTCAGTACCTTGTTTCTTAGACCACAGGATATTTTTCTGGTGATTTTAAATGAAACAATAAGGTCTCTGGATCATCATTCTCTGAAATAGTCTGTCATGGCCTCGAATCTGAATTTGAACATTACAGAGAGGTGCACGAGGGGCAGGATTATTAGGCTGAGGGTATCTCGGTATTGATTTTTCTCATAGTTCCCGGCATGATAATTATTTTTGTCTTTTTTTTTTTTTTTTTGAGACAGGGTCTCGCTCTGCAGTTCAGGCTGGCCTTGATCTCACTTCGTAGCCCAGTTTGGTCTCGAACTCTCAACGATCCGCCTGCCTCAACCTCCCGAGTGCTGGGATTACAGGTGTGCGCTACAACAATTTTCAAATAAATAAATGATGTTTTTTATGTAAAATGTTATTTACAGCGAAATGTCTTCTTTAACATAGAAAATTATTTTTGTTCGGTAAGCAGACTTTAGGTTGGTCTTCTGAAGTAACTACACAATGTTTCCTTGAGTATCTTGCACTGTAAGTAGGATTATTTTTAAAGCCAATGATTAAAAATATTTTTTTTCAGTAAGGGGCCTGTGTTATTCCTAGCCGAAATCTTGGAGCTTAAGAGGCCAGGCAGTTTATTTAAGCAACAGTTATTGCGTGAGCCTGAATTCCAAGGAATCAACTTTTCACATGTAAGGTAGTTAAAACTCAGTCTTAAAAACAAAAACTCACAGAGATCAGAACCCAAGCCTCTGTAGTCCCAAAGGGGCAGACAGCTAGGTCCGCCCGAAGCACCCATTTAAATTCTGCTGCAAGAACAGGACTGGCCTTTAGCTTCTACTGCATTTGCAATCGTTAATAGTGATTTCATCGGTCATTCTTTGCACCTGTTAGGTGAAAGCCTTAGCATTATTTTGAAAAGAGAGCGAGAGAAGCCGGAGGCAACACGAGGACAGCTGCCACTCAGGGGCATCTGGCAGGGACACGTTTCTCTCCGCTGCGGGCGCGCGGGGTGCCCGACATCTTCCCCGGCCGGGGTTTCACTCCGTCCGTCCGGACCTCCGCGGATGTCCATAGCCCGGGCTCAACGCCGGCGGCGTCCACCTTCGGTTTAAACAGCGGCGGAGCAGGTGCGCAGCCCGTCCCCTCCGGCTCCCGGGGAGCCCGGCCTCCCGCGGCAGCGCGCCGCACGCTTCCGCCGCCCGCCTCTGCGTCGGGGACGCGGAAACCCCGTAGGAGCGGGCCGGGCGGGGACGTCAGTCTACTCACCGCTGCTGCAATATTCTTCCGCCGCAGAGCAAAGAGTCCCAGGCCTGCTCCGGGGCTCGAGATTGGCAGCGTCCCTATACTGTCATTTGAAAGTATGGCCTTTGAATTTTTCTCTTCGACTTGCTTGGGGATTTTACGCGACGTAACAACCCCAGGATCACAATTTTGTGGCTGACCGCCGGGAGACGAGAGAATTCCTCCGCGAGAAACGGGTTCCGGCCGCGAGCCTATAAAAAACGGGTGGCGCGGTGCGGCTGTCTTTTCAGTCGGGCGCTGAGTGGCTCCTCGGATCATGTCTGGTGGTTCTGCGGATTATAACAGGTATGGCGCCCTTTTGGCGGGCGGGGTGGGGTGCGGAAGGTCACGGAGCCCGGGCTCTGTTGCGGGTGGCTCGGGGGTAAGAAGCTCCGGCTACGCGGGCGTCTCTAGGGCCCAGGACTCGTGTGTCCTTCGAGAAGCTTCCAGGATGGGCAGGGATGCGGGGAGTCGGGGCGAGGGGCGAGAGCGTGGTGGTGACAGCGCGGCCACGGAGACGCCGGGGAGCCCTGGCCCCTCGGCCGCCGCGGGACGC
>NW_004955420.1:20963512-20973497 GCF_000276665.1 Chinchilla lanigera | reverse complement strand
AATCACCCGGCTAGCGCAGAGTTGGGGGCGGAGCTCGGCGCGTGGCGTTCTCGCGAGACACTCGGCGCCCGAAACGGGAGCGGCCCCGCACGGGGCTGGGGGCCGGTGGTGGCGGGGCGCGTTTCCGGCCTCCGCGGCCCGGGGCGAGGCGCGCGGTGTCTGTTATGCCCCGCGGCGCCGGCTTTGTTAGCTGTTGGAGGAAGGCTGCAGGCGTGGGGAGGAGTGATGTGACCGAGCGGGTCATAAAAGGCGGAGGCTTTAAAGGCGGGGGTCGGGCGGCCGGGGGAAGGAGGGGATGTTGCCTAACTGCGGTGTTCTTGCCAGCAGAGAACATGGAGGCCCAGAGGGAATGGACCCCGATGGTGTCATCGAGGTAAGGAAGTGGCTGTGGGTTGGGGACCTCCGAAAAGGTGGGCGCTTGCATCGGGCTTGATGCTATTATTTTTTTGACTTACAGAGCAACTGGAATGAGATTGTTGATAACTTTGATGATATGAATTTAAAGGAGTCTCTTCTTCGGGGCATCTATGCTTACGGTTTTGAGAAGCCTTCAGCTATTCAGCAAAGAGCTATTATTCCTTGTATTAAAGGTAAAAGCAAACTCGTTGGCTTTTAAAAGTGAATTCACTGTTCTACATAGACTTTGGAGCATAAAAGGGAACTCACCCGCAGGGGGTCTACTAGCACCTCTTGGTATTCCTTAAAAGTGAAATGATGGCAAATCATCTTTCGGGACTGACCTGAAATGAAGAGAATACTCTTGCTGATCGCTTAAATGTTTGGGCATAATTCATGTTCCAACTGGAATACATGGTGTGAAGTAGAAGTGACAATTTGATGTGGGATCAGTAAATATGTATCCTACTTTTTTTAGGATATGATGTGATTGCTCAAGCTCAGTCAGGTACTGGCAAGACAGCCACATTTGCTATTTCCATCCTGCAACAGTTGGAGATTGAGTTCAAGGAGACCCAAGCACTAGTATTGGCCCCCACCAGAGAACTGGCTCAACAGGTATTGATAGTGTAGTTCAAAAAAACTGCTTGCGTGTTGCATAGGTTTCAGGTTTCACAACTGTGAAGAATTTAAAGTTTAGTATAACTTGGACCTATCAGAGCCCCCCTTGTCTGTGCATGCAGGGAGTATTTGTTCAAAGATAAAGAGGAACTGGGTGTGTAGGTGTGTTACATTGTAGGTTTGTATGCTGACATTTGAGAATCCAAAGCTTTGCTGTTCAGGGTGGACTAAATCTATACCCAATTTTAAGATTGAATGCAGTTGTGCAACATGAAAACTGCAGTGACATGTTACCATTTGACTGTCTCAGTAGTTTGTGATGCCTCTGTTGCATGCTATGTTTTCAAAGCTCACTGTTGGATTTGCTTTAAAGTAAACCTAATAAAGCAGTGGGCTTTATTAAGGTCCAGATTGGAATAAGACATAGTACCTTTGGGGAGGAAAAAAACCAAATATTTGCCCTGTTTATGGAACTTGTGTTTATTAACAAATTACAGTGAGGAATAACGTAGGAAATGGTACTAGCTGATTTCTGGGGTAGTAGGATCCCAAGTACACTGCATAAGAAAACACGATAGAGAATTATATCTTGAAAAGTTAGGTTACTCTGTTCTAAGCTTGGAAGTAGTACTGTGCTCTATGCATGCTTAGAAGCTGTTGGCAGACCAGATATTTTGCCATGTGCTTTGGAATTTAGTTTATTCTATAGGATAATAATTAAGGTTTTTGGCTTTTAGATCCAAAAGGTAATTTTGGCACTTGGAGATTATATGGGAGCAACTTGCCATGCCTGCATTGGTGGAACAAATGTTCGAAATGAAATGCAAAAACTGCAGGCCGAAGCACCACATATTGTTGTTGGTACACCAGGGAGAGTGTTTGATATGTTAAACAGACGATACCTTTGTAAGTGTATTTTAAGAGTGTTGTTTCTTATTGCTATAATTGTCAAATTTTGGAGAATCTGGAGATGATGCAGTATGACTTCATTATTAACAGCTCCAAAATGGATCAAAATGTTTGTTTTGGATGAAGCGGATGAAATGTTGAGCCGAGGGTTTAAGGATCAAATCTATGAGATTTTCCAAAAACTAAATACAAGTATTCAGGTACGTTTTATTTCATCCTGTCTCATAGTTAAGGGATTTGGTTTTAATGCAGGTACAGTTACAATATAACTGAAGTGTTCTATTGTCGTTCCCCCTGCTTAAAGTATTTGATACATTACTATCTCTGTCTAGCTCCATTCTGTGGTAAGACAGAGACGCTTGGTCTCAGACATTTTTTCTTGAGTATCACTGAAAGTTGCGCTATGTGCTTGTATGACAATGTAGTCTTTGTCTCCAGGTTGTGTTGCTTTCTGCCACAATGCCAACTGATGTGTTAGAGGTGACCAAAAAATTCATGAGAGATCCCATTCGGATTCTGGTGAAGAAAGAAGAATTGACCCTCGAAGGAATCAAACAGTTTTATATTAATGTTGAAAGAGAGGTAATTTGTCTAATTTTTAAGCAAATGTAGTTTTATTACAAAAATATTCTCTAAATGAAACAGATTTTACCTTCTTGTATAAGCACTGTGCTAAAATTGCAGAAACTAGGATCATATCTTGGTTTCTGTAATAATGCTAGCAGAGTACACACAAGAAGAAAAGTAACTGCACTAGATCCTAAAGACTGGGGTGGACCTCTTTCTTAATGTCCAGTGTCCTTTGTCTTAAGGTTTGGTGCAATACGTCTTTAGACAGGCTTTAACAGTGAATTTCTAATGAAAAGTTTGACTTGCTGACTGATAACTTTTTCTTTGAAAATACCTAGGAATGGAAGTTGGATACACTTTGTGATTTGTATGAGACACTCACCACTATGTAGGCTGTTATTTTTCTTAATACAAGGGGTAAGGTGGACTGGCTCACTGAGAAAATGCATGCCAGGGACTTCACAGTTTCTGCTCTGGTAAGAGGTGTTACTAGTAATGCTGATGAGAATGAATGTTCATTAAAGCAGGATTCAGACTACAACATGGCTGTTAAGTGCTGTGCTGTCGTTCCCCCTGCTCATAATAAAGTTGTTTCTTAACTATACCTGTCTGCTATACCTGTGTAGCAGCCAGGGACGCTTGGTCTCATACATATTGAAACTAAATGTTGGCCTGACAGGTGGTTATTGAATTAAGGCCCGTTTGTTTACACACAGCATGGTGACATGGATCAGAAGGAGAGAGATGTTATCATGCGGGAGTTCCGATCAGGGTCAAGCCGTGTTCTGATCACTACTGACTTGTTGGTAAGTTTTGGTGGTGTTTTGTGTGGTTTTTTTTTTTTAATGATCCACCAAAAGTTAATTTTGAGGGTAAGGTTTTTAATAACCTTTACCAATTTAGGCTGTTTGGGAGACTAAAAGACCACACTCCACAGTGAACTATACCATTTAGTATAGTTCATTACTATTTTGTGGCTACATCTTATACGTCATTAAGGTTTTTCTCTAAATTAGAATTTTGAACATACCTCTTTCCTATTTCAGGCTCGTGGGATTGATGTGCAACAAGTGTCTTTGGTTATAAACTATGATCTACCTACCAATCGTGAAAACTATATTCACAGGTGAGGAGAGCATCTTGGCCATTTGTGTAACTGGTGAAATTCATGTGTTTTCCTACGATTTGTAGGAAAGGTAATGTCAAAAATCAGGGTTTAGATTTGGTGAAAAGATAGTAAGATGTAGTTAAAATTATACTTGGGAAGATTGGCCAGAACAAAGTGGGAAAACTTGTAAATATGAGCAGGTTGTGCATACATACATCAGGTTGCTTTAGGTCCTGATTTGTTTTGAGCTTTATTGTTAGTGATGCTCTTGTGTCTATGTGCTTTTTCTTGGTGATTCTTCTGTAGTTGGGATTTTTCTTGGTGTTGCCTGGTAGCATTTTGAGTGATCCCTGGTTTAGTCATAGTGGCTTTATTCCTAAATAAATTGGAATTGTACTTTGTTATATGATGTAAAAAAAGACTTTTTAAAAAATACAGGAGTCGATAGCAGCAGTTGATGACGAGATGGCGCTCAGAAGCGGCGTTGACGTAATTTAGGACGTGGAGTCATAAGCGAAACAGCACACTGTTTGAATAAAGAGCGAGTCGGTATTTATAATTTGTTTTTCTTTTGTCATGATTATTTGATATTTTTAAGTTGTTCCAGCCCAGGCATTTTATGTTCGCATTTCTACTAGGAAGCATTAGGTGGTTTGTTGTCTGGTTTGTGTAGGAAGGCAGAGCTCTCTTGGAGGTAAACACGTTTGAGTAATTGAGTACAACGTGTGATACTGAGAAAAAAAAAAAAAAAAGCAGTGATAAGTTTGGGTCACCATACCAAATTTGTTTTCCCACTGGAAAAAAATTCTAAGTTTTAGAAAGTAGTTAACCTTCAGCATTTGTATTTACAGTTTACAGTTCCAGAAGTGCGTCGAAATGGATTTACATAACTTGTTTTGTTTTATCCCTGGTGTTTACATCTGTCCCAGGCTGACAACTGCTCTTGGCTGGCCCACTTTGGTATGGGCTTTAATTTCACTACCCCAAACACAATACTGTCATCTGCTTTATAGTAATGCTCAAGACGCCTGATAAAATCTCATTTTGCAGCCAGATAAGCCTTGAATCCTTTTGGCACTAACTGCAAGGGAATTATTTTTTTTCCTCTACATACTGATATAGCCGCTAGTGCTCCAGTTAGAAGCACGAACTATAACCTTTAAGTAAACTGCAGCTGATGGTTAACAAGTGGATCCTCATGTTCAGTAGTTCATAGAAAGTATGCGAAGTAACATTCTGATTGTTGTTTTCTTTCTCCTATACAGAATTGGCAGAGGGGGTCGATTTGGGAGGAAAGGTGTGGCTATAAACTTTGTTGTTGAAGAAGACAAGAGGATTCTTCGTGACATTGAGACTTTCTACAATACTACAGTGGAGGAAATGCCCATGAATGTGGCTGACCTTATTTAATTCCTGGGATGAGATAGTTTTGAATGCAGTGCTCGCTGTTGCTGAATAGGCAATCACAACGTGCATTGTGCTTCTTTGGGAATTTTTGAATCTTGTCTCAATGCTCATAACGGATCAGAAATACAGATTTTGATAGCAAAGCGACATTAGTCGTGAGCTCTTGTGAGGAAAGTCACTGGCTTTATCCTCTTTAGAGTTAGACTGTTGGGGTGGGTATAAAAGATGGGGTCTGTAAAATCTTTCTTTCTTAGAAATTTATTTCCTAGTTCTGTAGAAATGGTTGTATTAGATGTTCTCTATCATTTAATAATATACTTGTGGACTAAAAGATACAAGTGCTGTATAAAATCAGCCAATTATGTTAAACTAGCGTATCTGCCTTTATTGTGTTTGTCTTTAGCCTGAGTAGAAAGGCCTTTAAAATTGATTTTTTTAAGAAAGCATTTGAATGCATTTTGTTTTGGTATTGTATTTATTCAATAAAGTATTTAATTAGTGCTAAGTGTGAACTGGACCCTGTTGCTAAACCCCAGCAAGCAATCATATCCTAGGTAGGGTTAAACCCCAGTAAAATTGCCATATTGCACATGTCTTAATGAAGTTTGAATGTTAAATAAATTGTATATTCACTTTAAAGGTGGTTTGGTCATTTTTATTTTCATGTCTTATATTTCAAAGGGCATTTTCAGGTTTTAGCCAGTTTTCAGACTTAACAATTTTGAGTTAGTTGCTGCATCAGAGTTGCACAAAGGCTTATCAATTGCAGGTGTTCATCAGCACCATCTGCTAAGCACTTATCAACTTCCTACAAGAAAATAAAGGTTAGTAAGTTTTTAGCCACAGCTAAGTACTACACTAACAACTGCCCAGTGTCTACTTACAGCAAGTTTCTCTGTAATAATGGACTTCTGTTTATCAGAAAGGTTATCGTTTTCTACAATTGCATCGTGAAGCTGATTAACAAGCTGAGTTGCTGCATGACCCTCATTTATCAAGTCCTGTTGTAATGGAGAAAAAACTGTGATCACGAAATTTTTTCCCCCCACAATTCAGTAGTAAGCTGTGACTATATTCAGTACCTTTACTACAGCTTCCAGTTTGTCAAAAGAGCCACTCTGACATGCAGCAAATATTCCATCAATTGTCTCAGCTGATATTACCTAAAAGGCAAGGTTTTTTTTGTTCCTTGGAGAGGCAATTTGGACGTAAGGTACTTATACAAAAATAAATTTGGGTCTACAATAGGTGACTGCTTGTCCTAGCTACTGAAGTTTAAATTTATCCCTCTTTTCTGGCCTACAGTGTATTTAATAGGCCACATAATCTGAAAGGGGAGAAGTCTAGTAGCTTCTCTGATTAAGATTGGTTTGAAAAGTCTGCAGTACCCAGAAAATTTTATCCAGTTAAGAAATGTCCTAGAAGCCAACTTCTCAGTGATAATTGAGTTTTGATGGAGTCCTATAAATGAGACAAATTTGTGTGTATGCAGCTGGCCCTAAGCATGGCTGCACATAAATGATTTGTCTTTTTTTTTTTTTTAGATTTATCATTTTCTAAAGTAATTACCATTTGTAATAAGGTGCAAGAATAATCTGGACATGATTTAATGTATACAGCAAGCCAGGTGCAGCACATGCCTGGAGTAATCCCAGTGATTGGGAGTCTAAAGCTGGAGAATCATCCAGTCAGGCAATTTACCATGAGCCCATCTCAAAAAAAAAGCAGATAAGCTCCCTGTAGTCTGGATTCAGTCTTTATGCAAATACACCAATGCAATGCCCCTTGGACACCAAGGGATGTGTCCTAGCAAAAGGATTTCATACAGATGAACACTGTATCTACACCTCTGTGCCACAACTGGCGTGCCTGACATCCTGAAAGCCAGTCTTAATCTCCCCTCCCTGAAGTACTGGTAATTCCCTGGTTATTTACTACATTTTCTTGTACAGTCTTGCACATAATTTTCTAAAAGCCACAAAAGTGTCAGCTAGAATTTCAAGGTATCTATAGTGTCTTACCCCAGCAATGTCTGTGATCACTTTTTCCATGACTTCTTTCCCACCTGTTAATCGAGTAGCACTTTGAAGAAATGTAATGGCTTTCCTTAAGTCTCCCTCTGACACTTTAACAAGGTAAGCTATTCCCTGAAGAGAGAAGAATTACTTTTAGTATGTGGTCACCAGTTAAAAGTCTGACATTAGAAAAATAAAGTACAATGTTTTAGCCTAGAATTGGGAAGAAAAATACTTGTTTCTAGAGGACGATCACTTGTACGGTAGCAGAAATGGATCAAGACCTCATCTGTCTGAGGGAATAGAGAGTCTTGCCTCTGAAAGAAACCACTAGAGATGGAAAGCTCTTGCATACTTGTAGTATTTTCTGGGTCACACCAAGCAAAGAAAACTCAAATTATTGTTAAATTCTATGATGAATTAATTTTCTAGCACTTGGACTCCTTGTTATGAGACTAAAAACTTGTCATTATGCAGAGATTTACTGCAGAATTAACATATGTATGAAATCTTCCAGTCCGGGGTCTCAGAAATACCAGGTAAGCTAGCTTAAACATCTGCAGAAGCCACAGAGCAGCTCAACTGCGTATTCCTAAACATTTCGGCCATTGCCCATTCAGCTTAGCTGGTCCAGATGGGTTTGTCAAAGGAGCCCGGAATTACCTCATTGCTAATTTTGACATTTTCCTTCTCAGCAATGTCTAATAACCGCTGCTGTTGAATTTTATCTGAGAGAGGCTTGAAGCGGAACTTTGAACATCTAGAGGTCAATGGTTCAATTATTCTGTAAAAGATCAGAAAAAAACATGTTGGTGTCTTAAGATTTTTCCAGACTTACTTTAATGAAGAACACGTAAGATTTGATGGAGACATTAAATGCAGTATTGAAAATTTAATTTTTTCCCCAGTGGGGTTTAACAAAATAGGTTACCTGATAGCAAATATTCAAAACAGGAAAGAGGACTTGGAATGTTCTTAACACAAATGTTTTTGAGGGGAAAGATAGGCCAACTGATCTAATCATACACTATAGATGTATAGGAGTGTTACATGGTACTCCACAAATAGTACTATGTGACAGAAAAGCTGCCGAACCTCTACTTTCAGGACAATATACGCACCGACTGACATAGTTACAGATGAGGCAGAATCGGGTGGTTTTAGACTCCTTCTCCATGGTGCGTCTTAGAGCTGCCTGAGCAGCCGAGGTCATAGAGTCGGCTTCATCCAAAATCACAATTTTAAAAGGAGGACATGGCTTCCCACTAATTCAGAGAAACACACAGGAGTTGAGCATTAATATGTATAGTTTTTAACAGCTTTGGTGAAATACAATCCACTTGAAGGGCATACAGTTCAGTGACCTTCAGTACATGGTAATTCTCCATTATTCATAGAGATTTCCAGAATCCCAGTGGATGCCTGAAACCAGACAGTATCAAACCTTACATATACTATGTTTTTCCCTTACATATATGTCCTATTAGTGTTTTTTTTCTTCCTCCCTTCCTTCCTTCCTAGTACTGGGGACTGAACCCAGGGTCTTCACACTGAATTACATCCCTAACTCTTTTTTTCTGTTTTTATTTTTTTGTTGTTTGTTTTTTTGTCTTTTTGAGTCAGGGTCTCATTATGCAGTTGCCTTGAGCTCACTTTGTAGTCCAGACTGGTTTCAAACTTGAAATGATCCTCTTGCCTCAGCCTCCCGAGTACTGGGATTATAGGCGTGCACCACCTTGCCTGGCCCAAATTTTTTTGAGATGAGGCTTGAATTCGCGATCCTCTAGCCTCAGGCTCCCAGAATGCTGGGACTGCAGACACACCCCACCACACCCGGCACCCAGGATAGTTAAATTTATAAAGTAAGACACTGTAAGAGATTAGCCATTATTTAAAATCAAATGAGTGTAATAACACTATAATAAAATTGACAGTATTACTGGAACGTGAGCACTGTGAAACACGTTGCTCTGAGAGCTGAGACACGCTGGGAAGTGCCGCATACGCAGGGTGCATGCACAGCATGGGCACGCTAGGCATCCTCAGCCACCACTCCCAGTGGCATGCAATGCACAACGAAGGAACTGGCAATTCCCGGAATTTTCCACTTAATACTTTCAGACCACAGTTGACCATGGGTAACTGAGAGTACAGAAGGTGAAACAGCGGGTAAGGGCGGTCTGCTTGACTCAGGAGTTGTGCAATCATCACCGCAGGCTAATTTTAGGGCCTGTTCTTCACTCCAGAAAGAAACTTCCTGCCCGTTAGGAGGACCTCTCCCCGCTATCTGCCAGCTCTTAGCAGTCAATAGTTTACTTCCTATCTGTAGGTTTCCCTAACCTGAACATTCATATAAATGGAATTCATAACACATGGCCTTCTGTGGCTTTTTTTTTTTTTTTTAATTTTAAGTTTTGGTTTTTTGAGACAGGGTCTCACTATGTAGCCTCAAACTCACAGTGACCCTCCTGCCTGAGTCTCCCAAGTGCTGGGATTATAGGCGTGAGTCACCACATCTGGCTAATTTAGCATGTTTTGAAGGTTCATTTATGTTGTAGCATGTGTCATGGCTTCAGTCTTTCTCATAGCTAAATCTCCTGGCAAATGAGCTGTGTGGTGGCACATGCCTGTAATTCTAGCACTCTGAGAGGTTGGGATAGGAGAACTGAAAGTTTGAGGCCAACCTGGGTAACTCAGTGACTTAATGAGACTCTGTCTCAATTAAAAAAGGGCCGGAGACGTAGCTCTGTGAACACCCTAGTACCAAAAAAAAAAAAAAAAAAAAAGAGTCAAAAGTAGGTAAAAATCTTCAATTACATAGAGGTAGGCAGGGAGTTCTTGAAAAAAAAAAAAAAAAGGCAAACGCGTCTCACGAAGGCCTTCTTGTCACAGCACAGCAGAAGGTATCGCACGGCAAGATGGAGCAAGTGTGTTCACCGGAGCCTGTCTTACCCTTATC
>NW_004955420.1:20961474-20963367 GCF_000276665.1 Chinchilla lanigera | reverse complement strand
TACTGTCTTAGTCCATTTTGTGTTGCTACAACAGAACACCCAGGGACTGGGTGAATGAAAAAGAATTTATTTCTCACAGTTCTGAAGGCTAACAAGTCCCGCAGTGAGGGGCTGCGTCTCACGAAGGCCTTCTTGTCACAGCACAGCAGAAGGTATCGCACGGCAAGATGGAGCAAGTGTGTTCACCGGAGCCTGTCTTACCCTTATCAGGCCATCATGCGAGACACTGTCTCACGATCTCTTCTACTCCTGATTCTCTCCCAAAGGCCCCACCTCCAGATACTGCCAGCATAAGGATCTGGGGACTGTTCCAACACATGAACTTTGGGGGGACACATTCACACCACAACCCATGATGTCATGCTGCGGAGAAGCAAAGGCAAGCTTACTTACTCCGAACGACTTCCTGACACAGCCAGCTGAGCAAAATTCTTCACTTTCTCTCGAACCACTTGTATTCCACGTTCATCCGATGCATTTAACTCAAGAACTCTTGATCGAAACAGTTCAGGCCTATTTAAAAATGAAGCAAATAGGAAACATAAAGCACACAGGTAACCCAGGCCTAACTCATATTTTAAGATTTGTACACTTTAGCGCAGTTTAAAAGCCACCTAGCAAACACAGATATAGAGCATACAATAATGTCTGTATTTTCTTTTGCAAAGCCACGCAATTAACGTTTTGGTTCTTTCCCATGCATTAGAAAATGTAGATTTTTATACAGCATATAAAATTTTTTTAGCATATAAAATTTTTAGATGATTTCTCACTTATTTTCTATCATTAATATCTTGCAGTGTCCAATGTAAAGGCCATTGTAATGGCTATATGAGTTTTCTTAATTTACTTAACATTCTTCAAATGTTAGACATCTAGTTTTAAATATGCTACAATTTAGCACATTTTGAACTACTTCCATAGAGTTGACTGCTATAGGGGAAATTACTAGATTAAACATGAGTTGTTATTTTTTTTTTTTTTGCAGTGCAGGGGGATCAAACCAAGGGCTTTGTTCATGGCAGGCAAGAGCGGTACCACTAAGCTCCATCCCCCAACAGGGACAGTTTTTAAAGTGAGGTTTTTTTTTTTAGTTAAATTACCAAAAGTAGTATAAATTCACTGTAGGGAAATCTGAGAAGTCGAAAGAAAGTAAAAATACCCAGTATGTCCGGTCAAACCAGTTTTGAAACCTCCCTTTTGAAACCTCCCCACGCGTACACACACCACACACAAGTAGAAGGTGGGAATGGGGTACGCAGTGCGACACTGCATGTTTAGTGTCGAGTTTAACATATAGCGCACACACACAAAAGACCCTCTAAGGCACGAGAGTAACGATTTAGTCTTGCACTTATTCTTCCTAATTAGTATCATATTTTTTTTGTCTTTTTGAGACAGGGTCTCGCTATGCGGTTCAGGCTGGCCTTGAGCTCTCAATTTCATAGCCCAGGCTGATCTCGAACTCTCAACGATCCTCCAGCCTCAGCCTCCCCAGTGCTGGGATTACAGAAGTGCGCCACCACACCCAGCCTGGTTTGTGATTTTTTTAAAAAAAATGTGTACGTGTTTGGAGTACATGATGTTTACATTCACTCCAGGGAGTGGGTGCATGTACTGAACATATCCTGCGTTTTATTCCTCTTCCCCTCCCACCACCTCCTTCCTTCTGTCTCCAGAGCCCCTTTCCCTATGTTCACTCATTACAGTGACCCCTCACCTATGGCGGGAGTTGCGTTCCGGAGACTCCTGCAGTAGGTGAAAATCCATGAAGTAGCGGCGTTATATTTATTATTTATATATATTTTAAGGCTTTATAAACCCTTCCCACACTCCTATAAACTTTCCCACTCACTTATTAACCTTTCCCACATTCTTATAAACACTTCATAT
>NW_004955420.1:20953437-20960854 GCF_000276665.1 Chinchilla lanigera | reverse complement strand
AAAAACCAAAAAAATAAAATAAAATAAAAAAACCTGTGATACAGTGAAGCCGTAATAAGTGAACTGCGATATAGTGAGGGAGGACTATGTTTTTTTTAGTTCATACTTCTGACATACAAAGATCACATTCACTAAGGGTAACTGGAACATGTACATGATGCACCTTAAATCTTTTTACATCTCATTCTCCTCCCCCTTCTCCCGACCCTCTGACTCTTGGTCCTCTTCCCATGTGCAGAAGATTTCCCCATTTCCTTTTATCTTTTATTTTGCTCTTTATTTGTACTTTGGATTACTCAAATCAGAGAAATTATACGGTATTTAAGTTTGTGTCTGCTTTATTTCATTTAACATTGTTTTCAAGGTGTCTCCACTGTCCTACAAATGTCCCAAATTTAGCCTTCATTTTACCTTAGTATTCCATTATGTATAGATATTATACTTTCTTTTTCCCTTTATCTGTTGACTGACATATAAACATCTCCCTACATTTAGCTGTTATGAATTGTGGTGCTATAAACAGTGGTATGCATGTATCTCTGTAATATGATGTCTTTAGCTCTTTTAGGAAGATACCTAGAAGGGGAATAGCTAGGTCAAATAGAATTTCTATTTTTAATTGTTTTGATACTGGTAATCGAACTCAGGACCTTGAGCTTGCTAGGCAAGGCACTGTGCCCCTGAGCTATATCCGCGGCCCTCTATTTTTAGTTTTTTAAGAAGTCCTCATACTGAGTTCCATAATGGCTGTACTAGTTTACATTCCTAGTTTACATTCCTAGGGTTCCCTTCTCACTGTAGCTATGCCAGCATTTGTTATTCTTTGATTTTTTGATGACTGCCATTTTTTCTCAAGAATGATGAAATCTTAATTGTTTAATTTGCACTTCTCTAATGGCCAGAAATGTTGAACATGTTTTCATTTGTTTATTGGCCATTTCTGAGAAGTGTCATTTATTTCACCTGCCCATTTTCTGATTAGGTCTTTGGTGGGGAGGGGTCTAATTTTTTTTTTTTTTTTAGAGAGAGAGTCTTGCTATAAATTCACTATGTAGCCTAGGTTGGTCCTGAACTCTCAGCAATTCTGCCTTAGCCATCTGAGTGCTAAGCTAACAGGTGTACAACACCACATCCAGTTTTTTAGGGGCAGGGGAAGGGGTTAGTTTTTCTGACTTCTTTACATATTCTAGATATTAATTTTTTTAAGGTAATACTGCTTACTTCACTTTTGTTTTGTTTTTGTCTTTTTGAGACAGGGTCTCGCTATGCAGTTCAGGCTGGTCTTGAGCTCACTTTATAGCCCAGGCTGGTCTCAAACTCACAACCATCCTCCTGCCTCAGCCTCCCGAGTGCTGGGATTACCCATGAGCGCCACCACGCCCGGTCCTGTTTACTTAACTTGGAAAACATTTCAACATTCTAAACACACAAAAAAAGAACAGGGCACTGCAAACTAAGTACAGGAAATTCTGGAACTGTCATGGATGCCGTGGTTTGGTTTGTGTTTATATACATACATTCTGATAAAGCTTTAATTTTTAACAGATGTGTGTATTTTATAGTAAATGATAAATGATAAAAGGGACTATTATCTACATATACTTTATGCATTTATGACATACTTCACTTCTTAAAAAATATGACGGTTCTTGTGTTGTTTTTTTTTTTAATTTTTATTTGTTGCAAATCTCCAAAAAATAAGTAGACCTGCACAGCTGAAAACCTGTTCTAGGGTCAGCTATACAGCTTTTAATTCCAGGGTATCTTTAGAGTAACTGCTTAAGCCAAGACAGTTGGACTAGCACAAGGACTATCATAGCGAAGTTTTCCTAGTATACGTGGAATCATCATACTTACCAACCACTACTGGCCCTGCTCACACTCAGGAGACCTGAGGGCAAGAAACTGGCTGAGCCACTCAAGGCAGGGCCTAGGAGTCCAGAACAGAAGGAACACAAGATAGTACAGTGTCACTAGATACTGCAGATGCTACCACAGAGCCACAGGTGTGACTCATGAGGACGATGATGTCACAGTGTGACAAAGTTAAAGAAAGTGACACAAAAATAGAAAGAGCTGGGTGTGGTGGCACATGCCTCAGCACTCAGGAGGCTGAGGCAGGAGGATCGTTGTGAGTTCGAGACCAGCCTGGGCTACAAAGTGAGTTCAAGGCCAGCCTGAATTGCATAGCAAGACCCTGTCTCAAAAAAGACCAAAAAAAAGAAAAAAAAAAGAAAAGAAAAGAAAGAGGGGTTGGGGATATAGCTCAGTGGCACAAGTGCCTCTCTGGCAAGCGCAAGGTCCTGAGTTCAATTTCCAGTACCAAAAAGAAAAAAAAAAAAGAATTTAAAAAAACCCCACAAGTTCCCTGAACTGTAGTATCTTCAACCATTTGAGTCATGCTCAGAATAAAAGGTACAAAAGATGTAGAAAGCTAATTTATTGGGGAGAAGAGGATGAAATGGGTCCATGGAATTAACACCAAACAAAAATAAATCTAACAACCCCACAGAACATTCAAAGGCACATTTTGGTTTCATTTAGTTTAGCTTCTGGTGCTGGCGAATCAAACCCCGGGACTGCACCACACCGGGCAAGCACTCTCGCACTGAGCTATCCCCCAGTCACAAACGCACACCGTCAGAGGAAAAACAGGAGTACTGAGACGTCTGGTGCTGATGGAACGAACCGAACTTACCCGAAGAGTTCTCGAGCTGCTGCCAGAATAGTGGATGTCTTTCCAGTTCCAGGTGGCCCATAAAACAAGAGGTTAGGGAGCTGCAGAAATTAAATTCTAGGTTTTATAAACTGTATGCTGAAACAAATAGCTGAAGGTGACGTCTACAAATGTCTGGAACAGTGCAATTACTTCCCCAAAGGAGAGGGTGTACGTGCCTAACTCGACAGAGTTCTTACTATTAACTGGCACTGCAGCACCGATAGCTCCAAATACTGGCTTTTCCCATACTACCGTTTTGTCCTAAAATATCTTTCTAATCTCTTAAATGGAATCAATGTTTATGCTTGTTCCATAGCTGATTTCAAAGCAGGAATTAGAAATGTTTTATTTTCGAAGCAAATCTTGGGCTTCTGATTCTTTTGCTCAAATTGGGTGATACTTTTATATTATATAAACATGTCAAATGTCTTGAAGGGAAAACAGACCAAAAGAGTAATGGGATTTGGTCAAGACTAAGGGAAAAGGACTGACAAAGACAAGAATTTTGAACGAGCTAAAGTTCGAAGAACAGAGATATTAAAAAAAATTAAAGAGCCACAAGAAACAAAATTGGAGCATCCATTAAGCGCTAGGCACTACTCAACATAATCCCGGGCTGGGCATGGTGGCGCATGCCTAAAATCTTAGTACTCGGGAGGCTGAGGCAGGAGGACTGTTGCAAGTTCGAGACCAGCCTGGGCTACAAAGTGAGCTCAAGGCCAGCCTGAACTGCATAGCGAGACCCTGTCTCAAAAACGATTAAATAACTAGGTATCTTTTATACCGCCTATTTAGCTAGGTTGGATCTTATCAAGGAGACAAACGATCTGCAGTGAAGATTAATAAATATACTATAATTTTAATGAGCTCTGTTATGGAACTGTCCAATCTTTAGTAGTGTATCTCTTCAGATAGGGGAACTGCTACACATAGGAATAACAAACTCTACACAGCAGAGTTTATTTGCTCTCATTCTTGCCTCACCTCCTGTGCTGTTCATTCATTCTCCATCCCACATCAGCTACTAAACATTAATCACTGGCTTCACATCCTACTTAGAAAACAAACACACCAAGCACAAGCTGCTACTATGACCGTACGGACTTCCCTGACCGGCCTGTCACCTTCTTCATCTCCCTCTCTGCTTACAGGGGCCTCCAAAGGCCAAGCGCTTTCTGGCTGCACACAGGCGGTTCCGATCATCTGCAGTCTGACCTCATTCTTTCTGCCTGGCCAGCTCATAATGCATTGCAGGCTGGAGGCCTCCCCTGACCATCCGGTCTAAAGCGGGTCTCCTCTCTTACTTGCTCATTAGTGTTTGCTGCATTTATCTCCATTTGCATTGGTTTCTTATTGTGTATTTAGCTGTTGGGTTTAGTTGTATATCTGCTACCTCATTAGATGGTTCCCTTTCACAGGCCAGGAACCTTAGCTGTTCCATTCACGTCTGTATCTCAGCATGGACTGCAGTGCTCGGGGTTTGCCAAATTCAGGAATCCATCAACATACAGACAAGGACGTGGATTTGAAGACTGTTAACTGCCACACGGGTAACACGAAACCTGAGATATGAACTTACATGCTACATAAAGCAAGCCAGTGCCTCTTAGGCGTCTTACTAAGGTTTTCACTATCTTTTAAAAATTTCTTAAACTATAATTTTGATGTGCGCGTACCTTTACATTTGTAATGATTCATCCACATACTACAACAAACCACAGTCTAAACTCTTTAAAATAAAGCTGGCTGTGCGGGTGCAGGCCGGCAACCTCGGGTCTCGGGAGGCGGAGGCCCCAGAAAGAGACAAACAAAACAAACAGAAAGCGTGGATGGCACTCTCACTGTATTTGCCTAGTGAGCTGAAAAGACTAGTAATTAAACTGAATCTTGTCTTGCAATCTGTTTAAATATTACCGTGCAACTAAAATCAGACTATTTTTATAAAACTGAAACACAAAAGAGTGTTTGAATCAAAACAAATACAGATAAACACAAAGATTTTCAAGTTTGGTAACTGTAACTTTTCAAAATGTTTACTATGTAGCACAGCTTAGTTTGCACGGTGCAGTGGTTATTATGTTCGCCTGACACTATGTATACAGCTTAAACATTTCTAACCTGAAATTCCAAAATTTGAAATGCTCCAACATTCAAAATTGTTTACTTTTTTATTTAATTTTTTTTAGCTTTTTTATTTTCAAAACCCAAAATTTCTGAGGGCCAACTTGATGCCACAGTTTAATTACCCTGAACCCAGTATTTTTTTATTGTGTTAATAAATGTTATATTTTTTCCTGTTTGTACCAAAGTGTGAATAAATACAGAAAGTCACTGATTGGCAGTGCCTAAATTCAGTCAAGAATGACGGGATGCCAGACAACCACGGGGTATCTCTAGGGGTGCCTGAGATAGTGATGCTTCTGCTTCCTGATAATTTGATGTACACAGACTTTGTTTCACACACAAAATTATTCATTTATTTATTTATTTATTTACTGTCTTTTTGAGACAGGGTCTCGCTGTGCAGTTCAGGCTGGCCTTGAACTCACTTTGTAGCCCAGGCTGGTCTTGAACTCACAATGATCGTCCTGCCTCGGCCTCCCGAGTGCTGGGAGTGCTGGGATGACAGGTGTGCGCCACCACGCCTGGCCATACACAAAATTATGAAAGCATTATCTAAAATTACTTTCAGGGTATGAGTATCACATGAGATGTATCTTACGTGTACACAAGTGTTGTGGCTTGGATTGATCTTAGAATGTCATCCCAAGGCCTGTGTGTCCCCCTGCTGGCCTGTGGCCCTGCAGGGAAGTGGGGGACCACTAGGAAGTAGGGCCTAGCGGAAGAGATCAGGCTGTCAGGGGTGTGCCCGGGACGCGACAGTGGGACTCCAGCCCCGTCCTGTCTCTGTCGGTCTCCTAGCCACCATGAAGCAAGCAGCTTTGTTCCGCTGCATGCTCCCTGCTACGAAGCTCTGCCTCACCACAGGCCTGAAAACAGTGCAGCCAAGCAACCATGCACTGAAATCATGAGCCAAAATAAATCTTTTCTTTTTAACATTTGTTTATGTCAGATATTTTGTCCCAGTGATGGAAAGCTGACCAACATAGCAGGAAAAAAATCCCCAAATCCGAAACACTTCTGGGGCATTTGGATAAGAGGAGGAATATTTAACCTGTACTGTAACTGCAGAAAGAAAACAACAGCAGGAAAACCTAAAGAAAAACTTCTAATTAAAAATAACCAGGGCCAGGCATGGTGGCGCATGCCTGTAATCCCAGCATTCAGGAGGCTGAGGCAGGAGGATCGTTGCAGTTGGAGAGCAGTCTGGGCTACAAAGTGAGCTCAAGGTCAGCCTGAACTGCATAGGAGACCCTGTCTCAAAAAGACAAAACAAACAACAAACAAACAAACAAACAAACAAAAAAGCAGCCAGGTTTAAGAAACCAAGTCGTAACCATAAAACAAAAAAACCACATCCTAGGGCTCGTCATAGTGGTGCAGGCCTGTAATCCCTGCACTCAGGAGGCTGAGGCAGGATGATCACCAGGAGTTTGAGGCCAGTCTGGACTACACAGGGCCAACCTTAGCTACAGAGCAAGATACTGTTTCATAACAAAAACAAAAACAAAACACAAACCCACATCCTACTTCTTTTTAAAAAACTATTTTTATTAGTAAATATTGGCAGCACATAATAATTATGTTCACTGGGGAGAACTGGTACATGTGCATAACCCATCTTAACTCTTAAAACCTACTGTTTATTCTTTTATCTGTGACTTTTTCTCTCCTGTCATTGAGTTTTTGGGTTTTTTTTTTTTTTTTTGGTGGTGGTACTAAGGATTGAATCTAGGATCTTCACAGAGCTTCATTCCTAGTCCTTTTAATTTTTTTTTTTTTAAATTTTGAGACAGGGTCTTACTAAGGTGTCCAGGCTGGGTTTGCTCCTCCTGCTTCAGCCTCCCAGAGTGCTGGGATTATAGGTGTGCACCACCACACCCAGATCTTCTCTGAGTTCTTACTGCACCCGAACACTTCATCAGACACAATTTAAAACTGCTAATTCTTTCGTGAGTTTGTTTCACCTTTGAATAATCTAAAACATGAATTATTCCATATTTTACCCTACACAGCACAGCAGGAAACACAGTGCTGTAAGAATTAAATGTTCAATGCTTCTTATTTTTTATTTTAGTTTTTAAAATTTTTAAATTTTTAAAGACAGGGTCTTAAAAGCTTAAAAGCTCTTTTTGAGACAGGGTCTTGCTATGCAGTTCAAGCTGGCCTTGGACTCCGTGTGGCCCAGGCTGGCCCTGGCCCTTCAACAATCTTCCCGCCTCAGCCTCTAGACTGTTGGGGTTACAGTCAATGCTTTTTTAAAAATACTGTAATTCAAACCAAATCCTAAAGTTAGGTGAGCAAAACTTTCAAAAAATCTCTGGCTCTTCTTTATAACATGTATCATTGTCTATAATTACCTTCTTTATTTGGTTTATCTCCCTGCACCAAATAAAAGCTCATGAAAAAGGTTCTAGTCTGTCTTGTTCATTGGTCTTTACTTGAATGCTATAGATCAGTGTCACACAAGCTGTCATGGTTTCAATCTTAAATGTCCCCCAAAGGTCCTATGTGTTAAAGGACTGGTTGGCAGCCCAGGGCATGCTGGGAGGAGGTGGAACCTTCAGGAAGTGGGGC
>NW_004955420.1:20940119-20953257 GCF_000276665.1 Chinchilla lanigera | reverse complement strand
GAACCTTCAGGAAGTGGGGCGGCTTGTGGCATGCTGGGAGGAGGTGGAAGTTTCAGGAAGTGGGGCAGCCCATGTGGCATGCTGGGAGGAGATGGAACCTTCAGGAAGTGGGGACTAGCAGACCATGTGTTTCTGTCACAATGTACTGTGCCATCAAAGGTCCAAGCAGCATGGCCAACCAACTGCTGACTGAAACCACGCGCCAAACAAACCTTTCCTCCTTCCAGTTGTTTATGGTAACTTTGTCACTGCAGCAGAAAGCTGCCTCACACAGATATTCACTAAGTATTTGCTGAACTACTCATCACTGTGCAAACAGTTATCAAGGACTCACCACACATACAGTACGGTATTTAATGGGGGCAAAAGGTTATGAACACAGGAGAGGGTGTACACATCAAGCCTTAAGTCTCCCAGTGATGTGGAAAACTGCTACTCACGTCAGCTCCTTCTAAAGATTTTTTCAGCACGGCAACTACTTCTTCTTGGAAGGCAACTTCATCCACACATTTTGGGCGGCTAGGGGTTGGGGTAGAAGAGAGGTTATCAGGTATATTATAGTAACCACAGCGAAGTTCCAAGTGTTCCTTCCACTAAATCCATTCATTCTTATACACTGGTAATGAAATGTGAAACAACTGCAAGTACAGGGAAACCTCATTATTTACCTTAAGCAAGTACATATTGAAGGAGTAAAATAATTTTTTTACCTAAATTTGCACTGCTCATATCAAAAATTGAACAAAAGTTTATTTTATTCAATTATGTTTTTCTTTTCGGAGACAGTCTCACTATGTAGTCCAGGCTGACCTCAAACTCACAGGGATCCTCCTGCCTCAGGCTCCCTAGTGCAGGGATTACAGATGAGTGCCACCAAGCCCAGTGGATTTTATTTTATATATCACAAATAACAATGGCTAAAAATTAAAATGAACACTTGCCAAGAAAGTAATGCTGTATACAAGACAAGGTCATGAGAAAAGGGAAAACTCACTTAACCTTAGGAAAGGTAACCATTATAGTTAATATATAGATTTAATATGTTACTTGGTTAATACCCATTTTTTCTATCTCCTAACTACATCAAAAGAGGGAGACCTATTCATTAAGAACTAATTGGGGCTGGGGATTTAACTCAGCGGCACAGTGCCTGCCTGGCAAGCACAAGGTTGTAAGTTCAATTCCTGGTACCGGAAAGAAAACAAAAACAAACAAAAAAAAGAGCTAATGAAAAATAAGTGAAACTAATATGAAGTAGAATAATACACAATTTTCTTTTTTCAGTTTTTTGAGATAGGGTCTTGCTATGTAGCCCAGGCTGGCCATGAACCCAGGTGATACTCCTTCCTCCACCTCCCAAGTGCTGAGATTACGGGTGAGCAACGCTACGCCTGGCAATAATTTTCATTTTAAATCATTTATTGATGATTTTCATTGAAGCCAGAAAAAAGTTAAACCCCCAACCCTAAACTAATCCAAAGCACTTTGATCCTTCTTTCCCTCCCTCACTCTCTCCTTCTCTTCTCTTTCTTTTACTTTTTAAATTTTTTGTTTTCTGTCTTTTGAGACAGGGTCTTGTTATGCAGTTCAGGCTGGCCTTGAGCTCACCTTGTAGCCCAGGCAGGTCTCAAACTCACAACGATTCTCCTGCCTCGGCCTCCCCAGTGCTGGGATTATAGGCATTACTTTTTACATTTTTATTTATTTAAAACATTTTTCCCCTTTGTTTCTTTTTGCAGCACTGAAGACTGTACCCAGGGATACTTTTACCATTGTGCTACAACCATAACCTTTATTATTATTATTTTAAATTCTGAGACAGCATCTCCCTAAGTTGCCCGGACAATACCTGAATTTGCCTCAGCTTCCTTCAGCGCTAGGATTATAGGCGTGTGCCTTCATGCCTGGCTCAATTCATACTTTTTTAATTACTCAGGTTAATGGCACACAGGAAGTCTGTCAGTGTTTATTATTAATAGGAGTCTCACATTCTGATACTCAAGGATTAGACAGATAACAAACATGAAGAAGAAAGATATAAGGCAAGAGAGGACAGCAGAGACTACAGCAAACTGAGGCCTATGTGACCCTCCCAAACGGAGAAGCGGTGCTCCAGTGTATCCCGGTGCTGCCTCTGAGAACTTGCACCCAGCTGATCTGATGGGATAAAAATCTAGATTTGTGTGGTCAAATACTGACTTATCTTTTTTTTTTTTTTTTGGTACTGGGGCTCGAACTCATGACCTTGCCCTTGCCAGGCAGGCACTTATGCCACTGAGCTATATCCCCAGCCCGAAATACTGACTTATTATATCCCTTAGTTAATGACAATTTAAGTGTCCCTTCTTTCCTGCAGTCTGGGAACCGAACTCAGGGCCTCACATGTGCTAGGCAAGTGGTCTACCACTGACCTATACACCCCCAGCTCTCAAGTATTGTCTATGCAAAAAATGTATAAACCAGTCAAACGCAACAATTTCCACCTAGTGTATTAGTAATAAAAGGGGGGGTTAGATTATCTGGATTTAAGTACAATTCTTGAGCAAGTATTTAGAGAAACTCTGTTGTCTTTACTTCTGTACCAGTTTTTCCAACTACTGACTTTAGTTATCAGGGTCTTAGTTCACCTATAAAAAAGGGAATTAAACTATATCATATCTTTCAGTTGCAAGGTTCTATGACTTACTTAATTGGGTGATTTTCAAGGACAGCATCTTAACAAAGCAAATAATTCTCCTTACATAAAAAATGTGATCAGAACTACAGGTAATTTATTAGTTATTTCAACAAAAACGCAAACGTTCTTACTATTTTTCCACCCACGGAACGGGTTTGGCTTTCTTGCTCTCTCCACTGCTCCCTGCAGCGGCAGCGGCAGTGACGCCTCGATCCTTGGCTGATGGTGGTTTCGTACTGACTGATGTTCCTTTTAGAAATGCCTGCATGGTTATTTCACCCTGACCAGACACAAGGAAACAAAGGGAAATCTTTCTGAAATCAGTGTGAAGAAGTTCGGTCTGAAGGCACACTTAGCTTTTTGCAGAGACAGCTGTAATTGCTCAACAGACAACGCTACTCCTGTTGCTCTGAATACACTGCACTGAGGGCTGAAGGTCATAAAAGAAGCTAAAGCCCTTAAGGAACTTAGAATCTATAGTAAGGGAGACACAGAACAAGGAGAAATCACATTAGAAAAAAATGTTAAAGAGTTTCAAATGCATTGACAAAATGTAATGTCACTGATGCCCAAATTGTATCCGGGCCTGCTTCCACTTCAGTCATGGGTTTAACTCTAGCTCACACTTTGAAATGGACTCAGCAGTTAGGAGCGATGGGACACAAATGAGAGCCTTTGCTACTTTTCTTGGGCCTAGCCCTCTCTACTCAAGAGCCTGTTTTGCTGGCAAACCAGTGTCCACCTTCGGAGGGTTTTTTTTCTTTTGGGTTGGGAAGGGAGGATGGAGGACTCCATTATTAAAAATGGAACATGGTAACATGTTCAACTGAACTCAATACACAAAAGGGGAATTTCTTAAATTCCTACAAAAGCAGGGAGTGGTGGTGAACACCTGTAATCCGAGCACTCAGGAGGCTGAGGCAGGAGGATTGTTGAGAGTTTGAGGCCAGCCTGGGCTACAAAGTGAGCTCAAGGCCAGTCTGAACTGCATGGCAAGACCTTGTCTCAAAAAGACAAAAAAAAAGAAGAAAAAAAAAAGCTTACAAAATCCCACAAAGAAGACAGTTACTGCTAACACTTAGGTGAATACTCTTTCAGGTTGTCTGCAGGATTTCTTCTTTTTTAATAAAGCATCATTTGCTTAAATATCCCTAGCACTAGGGGCGATTTTTTTGTTGTTCTTTGAGCCCAGATCTGGCTATGTAGTTCAGGCTGGTCTCAAACTCAGTATATTACCCAAGCAGGCCTCAAACTTGCAGCTACCTGGGATTACAGGCATGCAGCTACCTGGGATTACAGGCATGCACCACAATGCCTTAGTGACAATTCTACTCTTTTTTCTTTCCCATTGCTATACGTCCAGCGCCTGGAACAGTGTCTGATATGTGCTAGATGCTCCATGACATCCGGTGAATGACGTATCACCTGAGATTCTGAAAAAGGAGCTAAAGCCTGTTCCATAAGGCAAATGAGTTAAACGAAAGACTGCAAACACGTAGTTCTGCGCTTGGCACTTGGCTACATACTCAATAAAATAATTTAAAAATATGCACACTGTTAACACCTGTAACCAGCCGCGGCTTTAAAAGCTATTGGATTACCCCATCCTTGCCCCGGCTGCTAAACGGGTATACGTCCCGAAGCAGAGCTCTGGGCGATGCTGTACGGAGGCACCGTTTCACCCAGAGCTGCCGGGTGGGTGTGACCGGCTTGCCAGCCTGGAGCTAGCGCGGCGGTGGGAGAGCTCAGAGCAGCACCAAGCAAGGAAGGAGAAGGCCAGCTCTGTATTTCTGCAGCCGATCACCTGCACACCGGCTTCCCGCGCGGGACCCGCACAGCCAGGGCCTTTCGGCGGCTCCGAGGGGTGGCGAGCGCGTCCTCGATGGGTTTCCGGAGGTTCCGGATGGGGAAACGACGAGGTGGTCGCGAAGTCTCAGATCGGTCCCCCTGTGCGGGAATAACCGGCCAGGAGAGTTAGAGCCGCAGCGGTGCCCCGACGGCCCGCATTTCCCGCCACCCCGGCCGCAAGGCAGGGCGGGAACGCGGCTGTGGCGTGCGTCACTTCCGGCGCGCGCCGCGCGGACGGCCGCACTTTCCCACGGCGCCTTGCGGGAGCCTGAGCTGCACAGGCGCGTCAGGGTCTCTATCCTGCAGCCGCATAGGCAAGGCGGTGCACGTAGTTCCACCCTGAGCCCGCACGTTGCGGTGTCCCTCGAGACGGCAGGGCGCGGACCCTCGAGCTCCCCCGTGCCCGCTCGGCGCTCGGGCCCCTCGGCGGGGATGCTCGGCGCGGCGGGCGGGGCGGCACGCGGGCGTGGGGACGCCGCGGTCCAGCAGGGGCCGCTGTCGCTCTCGGCTCCCGCCTGCGCTGCGAGTTTAGGGACGCGGCCCCGCGTGTGGGCGTGGCTGCGGCGACACAGTTCTGCGGGAAGCCCGCTTCTTACCCGAGAAGGACGGGATTCGGGAGGGTGGAGTCCGTCTTTCGCCGGAAGAGGGTGTCGCGCAGCGCTACCCTCCGATTTGCTTGATGGTGGAGCAAACTGGTTTAAGGGCGCAGACCGCTGAAGGCGGCTTTCCTTGCCCCCTTGAGAGCACGAGTCTTATACCTGTAGTAGTGTCTGCGTGTCGGGAGAGCGAAGGTCCTCTTTGAATATCTCATTTCCCCCTCCGAATCTAGCCGTGCGGGCGATCGATTAAGGGTACGAGGTGATAATCGTATTGAACCCCACCGGGGTTGTGCACTGTGGGCTCTAGGCAGGTGTCTGGCTACCACTCTTATGTTTCCCAAGAGCTAAACAAACTTAGCTCTAAATGATCCTTAATCCTGTTGAAACCCGATCCTTCTCAGTGCTATCCTTTGCTAGTTACTTCCTTCCCCGCCATCCTTTGCTAATTACTAACGCGTAAGGTTGATCGGCATCTTAGCGTGAATGAGTAAGTTTGATTTGGCATAAATTCAATACGATACTCATGGTTAACGTTACATATTTATTAATTTGTCTTGCATCAGATGCTAATGGAAGCTCAAGCACTGTGGTTTACGCTGGTGATTCACCAAGGGAGAGGCTGGAAAATGCCCATAAGTGTCTTTATAAACTAGACGTTTAAGACAATGTGATGTGTGTTATGCAGAGGAAGTAGGGAACTGTGAGAATATACACCTCACGCCTAACCTAATCGAGAGTTTAACCAGATTAACTAAAGGGTCTTTATCCTACTTTTAAATTCCCCAGGGCCTCGCTGGGGATATAGCTCAGCGGCACAGCACCTACCTGCAAGTTGAAGGTCCTAAGTTCAATTCTTAGTACAGAAACAAACAAACAAAAATCCTCAGTTCCACAGGGCCTGGTAAATTCTCTGTATTGTACCATGTAAAGCACACAGGTTACCTATATATGGTTACTAGTTTACATTATCCTAACTAAACTGTATAATTAATGTTTGTAAATTTTATTGTATGAAAGTTATACCTCAATAAAGTTGATTAAGCAAAGATCTGTGATAATAGGCTGTCCACTTGTCACTTTAACAAATAGTGCAATCACAAAGGAAGTACCCCGTCTTACAGCTAAGAAAGCCAAGGTGTAAAGTGGCATTTGTTCATTCTGGCTGTTGTAACAAAATGCCATAGACTGGGTGGCTTATAAACAACAGAAATTTAATATCTTACAGTTCTGGAGGCTGGGAAGACCAAGATCACGGCGCTAGCAGACACAGTGGTGAGGGTTTACTTCCTCATGAATAGTTGTCTTCTCGCCCTAACTTCGCATGATGGAGCTCATTTCCTGGCCCCATTTATAAATTTATAATTTATATATAATTCATTCACGAGGGCTCCACATTTATGACCTAATCACCTTCCCAAGGCTCCACCTCTTATACCATTACCTTTGGGGTTATTTCAGCATAGGAATTTTGGAGTAACATAGGCCATAGCAAAGGTCAATAGAAAAAAATCCACCTGGCAAAGCCAGGATGGTGACTCTAGAGACAGGGTGTTATGGTTGATACATTGTGTCAACTTGAGTCTAGAAGTTTAACTAAGTAACTCAGCAGTTCTACATCCTGGGGTGAAAAGGACATTCCTTCACTGCTCTAGGATGTTGTTCATTGTGTCAACTCGAGAAGTTTAAAAGTTCAACTAAGAGATTCAGCAGGGGTCCAGGGTCCTTACTTTGTAACATCCTTAGCTTGTGGAAGAGGAAGGTACAGGGATGGTGTGGGTGTGGGTGGATAGCTGATATACAACATAAAGGGAAAAGAGGCTTACTTCCCCCCTTTTTTGCTCTTGCTGCTTTTGCTGTCTCCTGCTGCCTTGAAGTGTTGCCCCTGTCATGCCACCCTGCCTTGGAGCCAGCTGATTACAGACTGAAACCTCCACAACTGAGCTAAATAAACCTTTCCTTCCTTAATTTTGGGTGTCAGGTATTTTGTCTCAGCAACAAGAGAAAAGTAACCAAGACACAGGGCAAGTTCACAGCTGTCAAAGAAGTGTCTTATGCTAATTAAAAGAAAGACCTGACTGATTAACTATTCCAGCAATTGGTTTAAAAAAAATACCAACAAGGGCCGGGAATATAGCTCAGCGGAACAGTGCCTGCCTGGCAAGTGCGTGGTCCTAAGTTCAATTCCCGGTAGGAAAAAATAAGACAACCCCCCCCACCATTCTCCAGGCATATTCAGTTCTTAAATGGGATCATAAACTTAGTGATGAGAGACTGAGCTGGATTTCAACTTCCGCTTGCCCCTTGGGTGACCATTCCATTCTTACAACTACAGACTGCATCCTAATCCAGGAAGTTCATAAATTTATGTGCCCACCAAGCATGGTCTCTGTCTTCGTATTATGGATATGCAGGTGCCTATGTAATTAAAACAGGTGATAGGTTTACAATAGCTTTTATTTTTTAAGTGGATATTTATTGTTTCTATTGTTACTATTATGGGCACGTTTACAGCTTTAGTGTGTTGCCCTTTGGGACAGACAAGACAGAACTGTATCTGGATTCTATCTTATGGGGCCACTAGGAAAGGGAAACACTTGAGTGGAAAATGAAAAGAGCTGTTGAGTTGGGAAGGCTTAGATAGCGGGAGGCAGTGGCATTTTAAAATCAGAACGTGCAGGTGTATCAGGCACTCTGGTGGGCTACCCTCTGGGCTGAGATACTCCCTAGCTGCTGGGGGTGTGACAGCTGAGGGTTCTTGACCAAGTCTTTATCTACCATTTGTCCTCTGCCAAACTGAGCCACTTTGTCCAAAGTTGCATTCCTTCCCTGGAGGAGGTCACCTCCACGGAGTAGCCCCTTTGCCCTCAAGTAGCACAATTCTTTTTTCTTTTTCTGAGACAGGGTCTTGCTGTATAGTTCAGATTGACTTTGAACTCACTATGAGCCCAGACTGGCCCTGAACTCACAGCGATCCTCCTGCCTCACCCTCCCAAGTGCTGGGATTACAGGCATGTGCCACCATGCTCAGCCAGCACAATTCTTAAAAGTTATCTCAACTCCAGCTCTCTGTTGCACCTGCATCACAGTACAGTTTCTTCTACCGAGTCCTGCTTCCTACATCCCTCTTAGTTCTTTCTGAGACACACACACACACACACACACACACACACACTTGCATGCAAATCTGGTGCAAACACGTTTCTTAAGGGATTCATCCCAGAAGTAGTCCCCGAAAAGAGCTCTCTGTTTGCCTAGCATGTGTGAAGCCCTGGGTTTCATCTCCAGCACTGAAAATAAAAAAAAAAAGTCTCTAAAGGGAATTTCAAAACTGGGTCACCTGCCATCCTGCTGGTGATGAGAACTCCTTTGCTGGTGGTACTGAAGTACTGACAGCTCCCTGGCATACTATGGCAATTGTTAAAACTTTTACAGTTTTAACAATTGGAGATCTACAATATAAGGGGAAAAGAGGCTTGCTTCTTTTGCTCTTGCTGCTTTTGCTGTCTCCTGCCTCCTTGAACTGTTGCCCCTGTGCCATGCCACCCTGCCTTGGAGCCAGCTGATTACAGACTGAAACCTCCACAACTGAGCTAAATAAACCTTTCCTTCCTTAATTTTGGGTGTCAGGTATTTTGTCTCAGCAACAAGAGAAAAGTAACCAAGACACAGGGCAAGTTCACAGCTGTCAAAGAAGTGTCTTATGCTAATTAAAAGAAAGAGCTGACTGATTAACTATTCCAGCAATTGGTTTTAAAAAATGTCACCAAGGGCCCGGAATATAGCTCAGCAGAACAGTGCTTGCCTGGCAAGTGCATGGCCCTGAGTTCAATTCCCGATAGGAAAAAATAAAACAACTGCCCCCACCATTCTAGGAGATGCAGCTTGGAAGTTTTAGGAAACAGTAATTACAGGAGATTTGGAATGGGGTAGTCACTTAGGGAGAGTGTCATTAATTCATTAAAGACATTAAAAGGGTGAAGGTGATCATTGATCAATATAAGACCAAAGATGAAAGTCAAAGGACCTACTTGGGAGTATACAAAATGATTCATATATCCTACAGAGGGGGAAAAAAAAAATCGGAGCTCAGTCTCAGTTATATGAGCAGCGGAGGAATTATATAAGTTCCAGAGGAAGCTAAATTCCCAACCTTAGCAAATCTGCTACACTGAGGTCAACGCTCCGACTGGGAATGCTAGGATGCCGAGACGTGAAGCAGAGCCATCTCTGTGGATGAATTTGCTACTCTTAAATTTCTAGATTTCCCTGAATGCTCTTGGTCTACAGAAGCAGCCCATCCCTCCCTGTTAGAGGCTGATGTTCCGCTGTTAGGGATGAATGTCGAAGTCTGATGACGTAGAGGCTTCGGTCCTGGACAGCAACACACATTTCTTCTCACTGCACTTGGGTTTACCCCTTTCCCATTCTGCCAGCACTCAAGGAGAGAGAATTGTCCACCAGTGAGGACACCTTGCGGTAGGGAGCATGAGGCGAGCCCTGCAGTCTGCCTACAGAATGTAGGGAGCGTTACTCGTGAGCAACCAGCAGAAGGAGAAGGACTAGGCTGGGTGCGTGGATGTGATTGGTCCATGGGTGCTAGACAAAAACGGGCAATAGTCTCTTAGGTATATTCTCCTAGTGGCAGCACCTGCTCATTCACTCTGTGAAGAGACAGAAGAGGCCCGAGGCGAAGGAAAATAGAGACCCATGGGAGTGGGCTGTAGCTTGGCGGGATGGTAAGGGACTTGATAGGGGAAAGGTTGGAACAGATTGGGGACAGACGTGTGTGGAGAGGAGGCACGGAGGCACGTGGTCCGAGGCAGTGTGAATGGAGCGTGAACATCTCTGTAATGTATGTTAACCCCCAGCAGAGGGCGTCTCCCACGCAGCAGGCACCGATCAACCAGACAGAATGACTTTTCCATTTGTTGCCAGCTAGCCTCTGTCCTCAGCTGCCCTGGTGCTGGCACAATTAGGTCCGTGAACAGGATAGCCATGGGAGCAGAGATGAATGCTGTACGTGAATCCAGCAACTGGGGCTGCTCCAGCATTGCGCCACCCGAAGTCCACCCTGCCCTGCATGCGAGCCAAAGCTGAGCGCTCCTCTCCCGTCACGGCACCGTCCCTCAAGGGGACCACCCAACCTTTTCCCCACACAGAAAGAAAACATCACTTGTTTCTCCCAGAAATAAAATTCTGCTCTTTAGATTATTCTACAAACCCTTACTCCCTAGACTAGAGTAATGCTTCTCCAAGGGCAGTGAAGGGGCTTGTCACTCAAACAACTCGGCTATTCTCATTATCCAAGGAGCCCGGGACCTCACTGTTGCTGGGGATGGCTGTGGTACTTTTCGGAAGAGCTCTGGTTCTTACTTTGTGCATCGCTTCCCGGCTCCAGTGCAGATCCCTCAGCCTGCTAGCACAGATCCTTCATCCCACTGGGACAGACTTTCTAGCTTCCACCACTGACCTTTGGCCCTTCCCAGCACAGATCCATGAAACAGGCCTGCATGAGACATTGTTGTGGGCTCTGGGCCTCCAGCTGGACTCATGGGAGGCATTGTTATGGGTTCTAGGTCTTCAGTGGATGCATGCAGGACATTATCGTGGGATCCAGGCCCTTAGCTGGATTCTTTGGTCTTTAGTGTGTGGACAGATTTCCTGCACTCTCTATTTATATATGATCCTTTGGGTGACTGTTATAAATAATCTTATAAAATATGTGTCCTGTGTTATATTGTTCCCCTTGCAAAACCCCAAACCATGACAACCACATTACAATGTTCCAGTGAAGCTGGCACTATGCCCTAAGTTATAATGGGAATGAAAAGCATGAGGCTTAGATAATGACAAAAAAACCATGTCTACCCAGAGAGTCATACAGGCTCAGCTAGTGTTTGGAATGGGATCAAGAGAGTCACCAACGGGTAGGACACAGCAGCCTGAGAAATCAAGCAGGGAGGTGAGCTGTGTGGTCTGGAACACACCGTATGAGCAGCATCAACTCCAGTGCTCACGGGGAGGCTGTGGGGAAGATCAGGCCCATCGGGAAGGAAGCTTCGTAGCAGTAGCACTCCAGCGGGGATACAAGGCCGATGGCCTGGTCCCCGAAAGAAATCAAGACTTTGGTTGTTTTCTAGCGACTGGGTGATGCCACTAATCACGCGGGTAAGGAAAGGAGGTCTCAGGAAGCTCTGAAGATGGCAGAGCTGTGTCTATGCTTCTTTGTGGTGACTTGGAGCCTGTTTTGAGAGATTCGTGGATAGAGGAGGGAGAAGGATCTTGGAGAGCGAGAGTAGGCCTCAAATACCTTGCATCTTGTGCTAAGTGAGAGGGGCCACTGCAGGTTGGCTCGAGGCTGGGTGTCATTCTTATAGCTGGGAGGACACCGGAACCCAAGTTGTGATGACCGTCCCAGGGGTGTGTGAATACCTGCCGCCCAAATTTATATCACTGGGCTGCTCTCTGTCCTGTGTGCTATCTGTGCGGAGGAAGGGGAATTTGGCGGGCACATGAGTAACACTTCGCTGGGTATTAACAGAACTGGCTGTTGAAATCTGCATGCATTCAGAGTCCAGGCGTGCTGGGAACCCAGGAGGAAGTGTGAGAGAAGCAGGAGAGGATGCCAGGACCAGGGGAGCCAGGGACTGTGGGAACCTTTTCTAAATGTAAAAGAGAGGGGCCAGGGGAATCTCACACCTGTAATTTAAATGCATAGTTACAGTATTTTATGTGTGCACTGGCCCAGTGCCTGTAGTACTTGGTGACTGAAATATGTACATGAAATAAAAATTGGCTTCGATATGAGTCCTAATTTTTCCTCCCTTTTCTCCTGAAACAAGTTTCTGAATGAAACAAGGAAAAAAATTGCTGGCTTAGGTAAATTATTTTTTCTTCTTTAAAAGAAATATCAAATTTTCTGATAGTTCATGTTGATAATTGATTCTTAAAAGCATATTACAGGGGGCTGGGGATTTAGCTCAGTGGCAAAAGCGCCTGTCTGGCAAGCGCAAGGTCGTGAGTTCGGTTCTCGGTACCAGAGAAAAACCAAAAAACCAAAAAAAAACCAACAACAACAACAACAAAAAAACAAAAGCATATTACAAAGCTTTTAGTTCTGTTTTTGTTTTTATGAGAAAGACTCTAATTCCCTCTTGGTGATTATTAGTAACTCTGGTTCTTCTTGGCCCTGGATTGGTTTGAGAGGGAAGTAGACATGTCAGAGACATACTTGTGTAAATGTACAAGCATTTTTTTTCCTTCCTTGGCAGTGGGAATCGAACTCAGGACCTTGTGCTTGCCAAGCAAGGCCCTGTGCTCCTGAGCTACGTCCCCAGCCTAAACGTACAAGCTTAAACTCTGTCTCCTGGAGCAAAACTGTGAAAAAGGGTGGGTCTAGGTGAGTAGCCCTGATTGATCCTGGGTTGCTAAGGGGCAGATTAGGCAGAAATTAGCTCTGGAATTTAACTCCCACAAGGAAGTTTGGATAAGTTAACTCGACATTTCTTAAAAAATTTTCTACCATTGGTAGTGCTTCAGTAGAACTCAGGGCCTCCTTATGCACACTAAGCAAGCACTCTACCACTGAGCTACATTTCCAGCCCTTTAAAAAAATTATTTTGGGAGAGGCCTGGAGGACACCAACATGAACAAGTTCCAGTCATAACTTTTAATTCAAGAGTTTAATTTTACCAAAAAAATTTGAAAATTTCTATTCAGGTTATTGGAATTAGTTATTCAAAGAAAAAAAAGGGGAAGAATCCTGCTGTTTTCAGTGTGTCTTAATTTCATTTTTGTAAATATTGAGGAATTTCAATTATGAAAAAATCTTAAAAGATACAAGTATATGTACTTTCATTTCCTGTCTTAAAGATTTTGAGTTATAATACTATTTTCACATTATTTCAAGTATGCTGTGTTTTGAAATGAGATACCATTTTTTCCCCAATATAAATTGTTTTCATAAAAATCTGGTATTGGTTGTGGCCTAGTGCCTTGGGTTTCACAGACTTTT
>NW_004955420.1:20938694-20940019 GCF_000276665.1 Chinchilla lanigera | reverse complement strand
TTCTACCATTGGTAGTGCTTCAGTAGAACTCAGGGCCTCCTTATGCACACTAGGCAAGCACTCTACTACTGAGCTACATTTCCAGCCCTTTAAAAAAATTATTTTGACCCAGCGCTCAAGAGGCTGAATCAGAAGGATCACTGCAAGTTCGAGGCCAGCCTGAACTGCACAGTGAAACCGTCTCAGGAAAAAAAAAATTTTTTCGAGTCAGAGTCTCGTTAAATTGCCCAAGTGTGACCTGGATTTACAATCCTCCTGTCTCAGCCTCTCTCAGTGCTGGGATTACAGGTGTGTGCCCCTCCCCCAGCTCCCATTCCCACGTTCTTATTTGTACTCGATTACTGTACAAAGTGTAGGTGATACCTCATAGTTTCCCTGGGACGAATAAGTGAGATGTGCTGCAAGCTTAGCACCTGGTTTAGAGCAAACTTCCACTCAAGTCAGAACCATGGAAAGGTCCACCATTCCTCTAAAGGATTAGGCTGAGGTCTGGACCACCACCCCCGCCCCTCCCCAGGCAGGGGTAAGAAGTTCGTCTGAGGCATCTCCAGCGCTGCCGGTCGAAAGGAACCTGACTATGTGCTGGAAACCATCTTCCATTTTGTATATACAATATTTACTTGTCTTTCCCTTTAGACAGGGGAGAAAGCCAGGAGGAAACAAACCAAAACATAGTTCGACCATGTAAAATCTGTTGGAGTTCATGCCTCGGCAAGGACATCTCAAACGTTTCAATTCTACCATCTAGTGGACGGGAAAGGAAAAGCCAGATTGGGAGCAAAATAAATTGATTTTTTTCATCAGTGTCTGTAATTTACTTAAAAAAGTGTTTTCTAATTAGTATCATTTCAAATTTCTTCCAAATTAACTTACTGGCCTTTCATTTACTAGCAATCCACTTTCTTTTGTAAAGAGAACAACAATCCAGTATTGTAAATATTAGAGCACTACAACTAAATTTCTTGACAATTATAAACTACGAATTTCAGAGATCATCTGGGGAGGGAAGAGAGAGCGACTGGAGTTGACATCGTTAGGAACTTTCCGAGCAACCTGTAGCGTTGACACGTCCCTCTCTACACAGCGCTCACGTTTATTTTGCCACACAGCCTGGGAGTGGCGCTGAGCTCTGAGGGTGTTGGTTTCCCCCAAATGCTGGGTGAAATCAGTGAGGGACGGAAACTATTCCATTCATTTAAAAAAACGCACAAAAACGTCAAATGTGAAGTAAACAAGATGAATATTTGCTAAAACCTGTGTGCTTGAGTTTGTCATTTGCTGCTGTGTGTACATAAGGGATGACTGAAATAGCGAATGCTTTTTTT
>NW_004955420.1:20935507-20937366 GCF_000276665.1 Chinchilla lanigera | reverse complement strand
CGCAGCTGCGCAGTAGCGAGGTCGGATCGTTAGTCAACGAAGTCCTTGGGAGAGGCAGGATGCTCTGGCTGATGCTTCTAGTTTCCCCAGACCGGAAGCAGTCATAGCCGGAAGAGGCTGCCGGGGAGATAAGAAATGAGCAATCAGAGAGAAAGAGCAAGGCAGGAGGAGGGTGGGGAGGCGAGCAGGTTGTCCCACCCAAGGCGACCCTGTGACTTTCTTGGGGAAGCAGGTGGGTCGGGCTGTGAACACCTCGTGGACGTTTCTTCGCTGTCACAGCGTTTCAGACCTGGAAATGCGACCTACAGCTCACTGACACCCGCAGGCTCTCTGCCCACAGTGCAGGCTGCGGTGGAGGGCTGGGGAGCAGCGGTTAGAGATGGATGGGCGACATGTTCCAGGCAGAAGCCGATGGCTGCGCCCTGCCAGCGGCCCAGCCCCGTCCTTTTCTCTCCAGGAGGCCGCAACCCCAGGTCACTCTCGGCGCAGCGCGGGATTGCAGTGACTTCGCAGAAGGCCTGGAAAGGGCCTTCAGAGCGCTGGGTGTAATCATCTCCCCCGGCCTCCTGCACAGCTTGTTTCTGTCCACAGCAGCCCCTGACCCCCGCTCTTCCTTTCAGCACCCCCACAAGGACCTGGCCTGACCCGGGAAGCTGAGGGCCTGCCCTTCAAAGTGACACCCTCGGGGCTGGGGATTTAGCTCAGCGGCACAGCGCCTGCCTGACAAGCGCGAGGTGGTGAGTTCGATTCCCGGTACCTGGGAAAAAGAAAACAACCCCCCCCCCAAAAAAAAAAAAAATCCTGTTTGGGCTGGGGGTATAGCTCAGTGGCATAAGCGCCGGCCTAACAAGTGTAAGCTCCTGAGTTCGATCCCCGGTACCGCAAAAACAAAACAAAACAAATCAAAGTGGCACCGTCATCTTCAGCCCTGCCTATCCCCGTGTCCCTGTGAGGCTGGGCTTGTTCCTGGGGCGGGGACCCCGCAGGTGCCAGAGCCCCCAGGTGCCTACCTGGTTTATTTTCAGGGAAGCTAGCTCTAAGTTAACTGCTGAGAGATTTATATCTAGATTTGTGGGTTAGAAATTAATTTTAGCTGGGTGGTATGGCACAGTGTCATAATTTGAGCACTTGGGAGGCTGAGGCAGGAGGATTGCCCTGAGTTCGAGGTCAGCCTAGGCTACATAGGGAGACTCTGTGTCAAAACAACAACAACAACAAAAAAAACCTTTTAATTTTTATTGGTTATCAACTTCCATTTATATTTCGCTATTTACTTTCCAGTTATTTAATTTTGTAGTTAGTTTTAGGCTGCTTTTCTCCTGGTATTTGGGATTGAATATAGGGCGTTGGCTGTGAGTCCCTCCCTCCTTTGTTTTTTTGTTTTTGTTTTTAATTTTTAGTTTTTTGTCTTTTTGAGACAGGGTCTCAGTACACAGTTCAGGCCGGCCTTGCGCTCACTTTGTAGCCCAGACTGGTCTTGGACTCGCAGTGATCTTCCTGCCTCAGCCTCCTGAGTGCTGCCTCTTTTGGTTTTTCATCTCTGCTTCTTACACATCTGAGGGAAGGAAGAAGGCTGAGAGAAACCAGCAGAAAAAAGCAGGTGATACCAGCTGCAGTAGAGGTGGCAGCTGGAGGGAGCTGAGGACACCTGCTGTGGGTGTCTTGCAGGGTGGTTGTGGGTTCCTGGCTTGACCGCACATGACCTCCTCGAGCTGCAGTCAGCAATCTTTGAGAGACTGTGGGTGCCGTTCCAAAAAGGGAACTGTTCTAGAACTTACCTAGGCTTGTGAATTGGGCTTTATAAAAGCGTCCAGAATATAAAGTCAACACGCAAAAATCAATAGCATTCCTATACACAT
>NW_004955420.1:20909510-20933950 GCF_000276665.1 Chinchilla lanigera | reverse complement strand
TATGAAGAAAGATAAACTTGAGGCTTTTATAGGTAAATGGATACAGCTAGAGACCATATTCATAAGTGAAGTAAATCAGACCCATATGTGTGAACAATGTATTGTCTTACTAGTATAAGAACCTGAAAGAGTAAATAAAATCTAAAAGGTACAATAGATATTGTGAAAGGGAAAAAAACTGCTCAAAAGGAAAGAACAACTGCGATGAGGGAAAAGAGAAAAGAAAGAAAGAAAGAAAGAAAGAAGAAAGGAAGAAAGAGAGGAAAAATATGTACATATGTATACACAGGATACACTTGATCTTAGCCAAAAGACTGAAAAGCCATGTATATACAGGGTAGCTGAGATAGTTGTACTACTGATTTCTATTGCTTTATTGAAAGGAACAGTTAATGTTTAATTGTTTGACCAATCTTACATGTCCATATTTGTTTATCTGGGTATCCAGTTTGAAGATAACAATATGTAATACAACAACCATTGTTAATTTTATATCCCCTTATCTGAAATTCTGTACTGCTTTTATTATTTTTGTGTTGTTTTGTTTGTGTCTGTGTGTTTGTTAAAATGTTTTCATTCTTTTATCTTTAAAATAAAATAAATAAAAGCATCCAGAGTTCTTGGCTGCGTTAATGATGGGCATGCTTACCAACTCAAGAGAAAGTCTAGTCCTGCACGATCTGGGATGGTGTATTGTTTTTACTTTTTATGATACATGTTGATATTCAGTCTTGAATATCACTTGAGAGACTACATTACTTGACACACTGAAAAACTAAAAAAGCTTTTCAGATGAATTTTCTACTTTAGCTTCTGGTAAGGCATGAAGGCTTATGTGCCCTTCAAACTCATAGATTAATGTCCTAAACCCTCAGGTGCAGCTTTTGGGATGGGAAAAGTAGCCTATACAAGAGACCACAGAGATTTCAGTGCCCCTTCTGCTATGTGAGGACACAGCAAGCAAGTCCCCCCTGTGAACCAGAAAGCAGGCCCTTACCACACACTTTAATCTTGGACTTCCTGATCTCCAGAACTATAAGTAACAAATTTCTGTGGAGCTTGTGGTATTTCATTACAGCACCCCCAGTGGACTAAGGTGATCTTGCCAATCACAACATATACATTTCTTTACAAGAACATAGCAGAACTTTAGACAGTTTTGGATCTTAGCTAAACAGAAGAATCTTCAAGATTCTAACCATTTGCCTTTAGAAATGCCACTTGAATCCTTTTAAACACATCTGGCCATTGAATAGCCAGCCACTCACAAAAAAACACAACCCATAGAGTCCTCAGTGTTCTGGACCTGAGCGCTTTGCTCAGTCTTTGAAAATGTCCACACTTGTTGTTGGCAGGGGGCAAAACGGCTGAACCAGTGTGAATCTCTGCAGATTGCAGAGCATGGGTGTGGGGGGAGGAGCCTTTCTATACCAATCATTGCTGGATGTTCTTGGGTGCTGACCCTAGGTGCTCTGGGAGACATTCACTCTGTCCGTGCATGTTAGCTTAGGGGACAGTGCGCTCTCTTCTCCAGGGGCTCACAATGGCCCACAGTGGCCACCTGCCGAATTCGTGTTGATTGTATTGTGGTTCTGGTACTTTCTTTCACCACAGGGTCTCCATGCTAGGTAAGCAGTCAACCAGTGAGCCATCCCCAGCCGGGGGTGCATTCTTAAAGCTTTCTGAATGTAAGAAAAATACAAATAAAAGATGGTTGTTCTGCAGGAAAAATCATTTTCTTTCCACTTCTTTAGAAAAGCAAGAGACTACAGAAAAATGAGATAAAAGTCTTCTAAACCTTTTGCAAGAATTGTTCCTATCCCTCATGGTTTTATAACATTGCCTATCGTTCTGTAGAGGAACTCAGAAAATGTGCTTGGGGTGAAATGACTGCGCTAACGGAAGCCCCGGGTCTGTACAATTTGGCGTTCTACATGCATACTAAACACTAGCTGTGCATGAGGCAAAATTTAAAGGAAAAAAGAAACCATCTAAATCAGCATTTCCAGCGTGTTTTTCAGAACCAGAAAAAGAATACAAGAGATCAGCAATTTTCTTCTTTGAGTTGTTCTGTAGGAAAAACAAAAACAAAAACCAAAGACAGCAAAAAACTCTTTAGGTGCAGAGAAATCCTATAGGAAAAAAGCTTGCATACTTTCCTACCTCTCCCCATTTATTTTTCTTTATGGTGCTGGGGAGAGAAGCCAGGGCCTCATACATGGAGACACGTGCTCTACCACTGAGCTACATCACAAGCCCTGTAGTTTTTAAACCTATTATTTCCCAGCAAGTTGGCTGCAAAACTCTCCTTCGTGAAATGTTACATGCTACGTGTACTAGCAACTTGCTGTAACAGAATGACCCAAGGATACACGATTTTAACAATGATTTTATTGCTTTATGTGATATGCAGGGTAGGTAGGAAGACCGATCCACCAAATATTCAGAATTCCTAGCTTCTTCATTTGGGTTCTCCATTATCCACTAGAACATTCTCTTCATCTTTACAGTCACAACTGGGTATCAAGTAGGTAGGAAAAAGATTTCTTTTTGTCTCTTAGAGGCAGGGTCTCTCGATACAGTTTAGGCTGGCCTTGAGCTCACTTTGTAGCTCAGGCTGGTCTCAAGCTTGCAATGGTCCTCCTGCCTCAGCCTCTTAAGTGCTGGGATTACAGGCATGTGCCACCATGCCCAGCTGGTAGAGAAAAGATTGAATGACCACTCGTACATATTTTAAGAACCTGGAAGTGGCATACATCACCTTCTTTCAGACTCACTGGTGAAAGCTTAATGACACCATTACTGGATGGTGGATCCTAGGTAAATTTTTTCCAGGTTTTTGGTATCCTGAACAAAGAATTGGAGCAGCTGGGGATATAGCTCTAGCAGTAGAGCACCTGCCCAGCATAGATGAGTCCCTGAGTTCAAGTCCCAGTACCCCATAAAGAATGGGAAAGACACACAGAAAAAGTGGTGGAAAAAAGAACACTCTGCAGAGTGGGAGTAGGACAGGTGACCAGACTCACAGGAGCCCTCAGGATAAGGGAAAGGGGACTTTTCTTTCTGGAGAAGTGTCTTAATTACTTTTTCTCATTGCTGAGACAAGATATTTGACACCCAAAGTTAAAAGAGGAAAAGTGTATGTGCCTCACAGTTTGTAGAGGTTTCAGTCTATACTCAGCTGGCTCCAAGACAGGGCGGCGTGGCAGGAGGGCATCACAGAGGAGAAGCAGTCAGTGGTAGGGAGGCAGGCAGGCAGGCGAGAGCACATCAGCCTTCTTTCCAGCCCTTATATTTTATGCAGGCTACCTGCTCTAGGGCGAGTGTAGCACTCACACCCTTTATTCTAGCCAGAATTCTGCTAAACCAACCAGTGGACTGATATAGTAATCACACACCCTTCATCCCAGCACCACACACTCTGGTTCCAGTCACCTCTGAAAAGTGCCACTAAGACTGCATGAGGCTTTGGGGGAGGACATCTAGACCCAGTCATAACAGACAAGGTCTGGTTATGTATTCTAGGCTGACCTTGAACTCATGGTGTAGCCCAGGCTGGTTTAGAACCTGCAGTGATCCTCCTATCTCAACCTCTATAGTGCTGGGATTATAAGCATGTGTTATCATGCCTGGCTATGGGAAAGCAGGGGAGGGGGGTCTTTTGTTTCTGAAATTCCTGGATTGGCTTCTCCTTCATGCAAATACGGCAATGGGTTGGTTGTCCTACCAGCAACTCAGCTGAGCTGGTGCCAGATTTAAATTGTTTTATCAAAAGACTGGCTTAGCTTCTTGCCAGATGGAAGTGAAGAATTGAAAATAGCACTTTTTTTGGTTCTGTGTACAGTGCTCAAGACTGCAGAGTTGCCCTGGATCCTGTGTGCTGCACGTGTCCCTGGTCTCCATGACTTTGACAGATTCTACCCTGTTGTTTGACTGCTTTGTCCTAGCCCTAATCTCCTACCTCAACATGATCACTCTTCACTTCAAGAAGGAATAGAAATTGTGGTCCCTAATGAGGAAACCATCTCTATATTATTTCTTTCTTTTTCATTTTTGGTCTTTTTGAGACAGGGTCTCACTATGCAGTTCAGGCTGGCCTTGAGCTCACTTTGTAGCCCAGGCTGGCCTCGAACTTGCAATGATCCTCCTGCCTCAGCCTCCTGAGTGCTGGGATTACAGGCATGCACCACCACACCAGGCTATATTATTTCTTTTTTTGTTTTGTTTTTTTTTTATCCGGTATCTGGAATTGAACTCACAACCTTGTGCTTGCCAGGCAGGCATTATACTGCTGAGCTAAATTCCTAGCCCTCGCTATATTATTTCTTGTGCTATCTATATTTTAATATGTACTATGGTTGCCCAGCAGAGTTGGTACAAAAATCCAGATCTTCCTACTCCTAGTCTAGAGTTCTCATTACCATGCTAGCATTTTAATGCTCAGCCAACATGTATAGAGTCCTCCTGTATACAAGCTCATTGCAGACTGGCTGTACAAGTGACTTTTGCCTTTTTTGGTAAAAAGAAAAGAAAACAAAACAAAACAAATTACAGGTTGGTCAAATAAAATAATTAAAAGAAATAGAAATCATAAACATTGCGATGGTTAATCTTGACAGTCAACTTGACCGGCTTGAAAGTCTCCTAAGAGATTAGTCAAGCATACTTCTGTGTGTATCTGGGTGGGTCACGAGGGCATGACCTTGGGGACTGTATGGTCGCTGGTCTCTTTCTCTGCTCTGTGTTTCTGGCTGTAGGGAGGTGAACAGCTTTCCTCTGCCAAACTCTTCTCCCATGAAGGTTCTGATTTGGAGTCAGCCATGGACCAAAACCTCTGAAGCCATGAGCCAAAATGATAAACCTCTCCTTCTTTAAATTGTGCATGTCAGGTATTTTGTTCCAGCAACAGAAAGCTGACCAACACAGGACTTCTGTAAGAAAATGTGTTTGAAAGAATAATGTTGGGGTGGGAGTTATCTTCAGGCAAGACACAAAATCCAGAATGCCAAAAAAAAATGTTAATAAATTAAGCTTCATTGTAACTAAAAAAGTTTGTATAAAACAGTTTAGGTGAAAATATAAACAAAACTTCAACTCATATAACAAAAGGTTGATTTCCGCCATATACAAACTTTTAAAAATACATAGGAATAACTCAGTGGGAAGGAAATACACAGTTCACAGGAAAGGAAATATGAATAAACAACAAATATATGAAAAGAAACTTACTTTCAGCTTTGGTCTGAAAAAATACAAGTTAAAATGAGATACTTTTGTTTTCTTTTTTGTAGTACTGGTGATTGAATCTAGGACCTCCTCTACCACTAAGCTAAATCTCCAGCCCTTTTTAATTTCAAGACAAAGTCTTGCTAACTTTTGCAGACTGGCCTTGTGATCATCCTGCCTCAGCTTGAGACACTATTTATTTATTTATTTATTTATTTATTTATTTATTTATTTATTTTTATACCAGGAATCAACGTCAGGACCTTGTGCTTGTCAGGCAGGCACTGTGCTGCTGATCTGACTCCCTGGCCCTGAGAGACTATTTTTAAAATACTGAGTATGGTGAGGATATAGGAAAACAGGTACTCTCATCCCATGTTCAAAGGAATATATGTCAATATTAAGGATTCAATTTATAGTAAGTATCAAAATTTTAAAGTAGTGCAATTTTAAGTTGGTACTGCAACTCCAATTTCAGAAATTTATCTCATTTACCCACACAAATGAGAATATATATATATATATATATATATATATATATATATATATATATATATATATATAGAGAGAGAGAGAGAGAGAGAGAGAGAGTGTTTGCTGTTTATATACTTATTTATTTATTTTTTGAGACAGGCTTTCAGTGTAGTCAGGCCACCAACAACAATCCTCCTGCCTCATCCTCCCGAGTACAGGGATTATAGGCATGCACCACCACTCTTGGCTATTTAACTTTTAATAAACTGCCCCCCAATTTTTTTTTGGAGTGACTATATCATTTCTCCCTCACACCAGCAAAGTATGAGTGATCCATTTTCATGAATTATTGACCAAATTAGTATTTTCACCACTATTAATGTAATAATATCTTATGTTGTCTATACCCATTGCTCTGGCTTTTGGCAGTTGTGTGTGTGAGGAGCAAATGAATGAGGCAGAGACCACTTGACAGACTTTTGTGAAGAAAACAAGGCATGCGGTCTATTCCCTGGGTGCAGGCATACAGAGGGCGAAAAGGCCATCTGTAGGGAACAAAGAGAAGCTGCCTTTTTTGTAGAGATGGAGAGAGGGCAGGGACATTAGGTGGGAAGATGTTAATAAACATCTGTGGCCCAAGTTCCCTGGCTGTCTTGCTCCTCAGTAAGCAAAGTCCTTGAGGTGTCCAGTGTAAATTTTTGGGTGCCTTCAGATGTCCTGGGACGTACAAGATTTCCTGTCCTATCTTATCTCCTTTATAACATCCTGTGTTTGCCAAGGACAGCCTCAGTGCTGAGTCTCTGCCGAGAACAATGCCTCTGCTGGTAGACAGGTTGGGGTCTGGGAGAGGCATGTCAGATTTGAGCATAAAAGTGTGGTGATGACATGTACCCACCATTATAATACTTCTCTTTATTTTAGCCATTCCATGTGATATGGGAAAGTAAACTAAACCAATGCCATTTGTGTTCTAATGCCATTTTAAAGCTTAAGTTTCTGTTTCCTTAAGTTTGTTTCTTGTTAATGCTGTCATAGTTACCTAACCCGATACTATCCTATGCTGTCATCAGACTGTTTGTTCCTTATGTGAAATGTTAAACACCTTTGTTCCTTTGTCACATGCTAAGCCCATGCTTTATCATCTTTCTACAGCTGCAATAAATCATATCAGCACCCTGCCTCATAGATCTGGAACTAGACCCGGAACTAGAACTGTATAACCATTCTCCCCTCCTGCCCTTCAGGGTCAGTGCTCGGTCATGTACTGGGTGCCCATCACCAGCCTCCAATAAACTTGCTTGTCTCTGCTTCCAGCCTCTGTGGGTGACTTATTTAAATAAGTGCCTTTGCCACAAAACATGCAGTGACATTTTATTGTGGCTTTAAGTTTTACATTTTCCTAGTGGCTAATAATGTTGAAAAACTTTCCCTGTGTCTATCTTCCATTTGTATACCTCATTTGGTGAAATATGTGTTCCTGTTTTTAAGTATTTTCTAAATGGATATATATATTTTTGGTACCGGAAATCGAACTCAGGACCTTGTGCTTGCCAGGCAGGCGCTATGCCACTGAGCTATATCCCTGTCCCCCTGAGTGGACTTTTTGTTTTTGAGAGTTCTTTATACCATCTAGATACAAGTTCTCTGTTACTCAGGGCTTGTGACTAGTTTCTCCCCATCTGTAAATTGCCTTTTCATCTTCTTAATGGTCATTCACGGAGTCACAATATTACTTTGATGAAATCTCATTTATCAATTTTTTGTTCATGGGTCATGTGTTTGGTGTCATGTGTAAGAACTCTGCTGCTAGCTCTAGTTCCCTGCGTTACTTTCTTAGTGTTGCCATACCAAGTGTGTCACCCCGAATTTGGTGACAAAACCCAGAGAGTTATTTTCACCTTCCACTGGGAGCATAATAGGCATAAATTATTTTCATGTATGTTAATTCTTGTCCTATCGCTCTAAATAAAATAATTATACATATTTCCAAAATTATACATATTTTGCTTTATTCCTTTTTATTTTCGAATAGCTTTGCTTCTTTCTGTGTGAGTTCTTCTATCTGCTGATGTTGTCGTCCTTGGCAGTTCCCGTGTGTTAGCTCTGAGTCCTACACCTGCCTTTTTCTACTTCTTTGTATTCCTGGAGCTGGACGCCTGAAATGACATAGCCTCAGCGCCTTTGCCAGATGGGCTCCAGTTAGATTTTGTGCACCAAAAAACAACTCTGCAAGATTGAAGCAGGGAAGAAAGGAGGAGCCGTTCTATTTCAGGGAGTGTCCCTGACAGTGTAGTGACAGTGGTAGAGATGCCTGCAGAACCAGCAATGTGTGTACCCTCAAAGGCCACAGCCTGGAGCATCACCTCCTGGTCTCTAGGCAATGCCATTTCCCTCCTTTGGCTTCTCCAGCCTTTCTAAAACGATTGTAACAGGCACTTTGGCTAATAGAGTATTTTAGCGTCGAGAATGGTCCAAAGAGTAAATCCAGCATGTGAGTCTGGGATCGCTTACCCAAGAGGCTGGGCTTGAATCAGTGGTGGCCATCTGGCCAGTAAAATGGGTTACAATTAACCCAGTGCAGTGGCCAAGTGGTTAGATGATGTGTAATCACAGCCATGACTTGGTAAGAGATAAAGGCTTATTTTTTTAAAAAGTCAGCACCAAGAACCAAACCCTTGCATGTGCTAAGCAAGTGTCTGTCCTTGACTTAGATTCCCAGTGCAAGACAAAGCCTCCCTTTCCTTTCTTGTCAATTTCTAGGGGTTTGAAAACTAGAGTGGAATGCTGCAGGGTGCCCTTACTGTGCTATCTGCTCCATTTTTCAGTATTATTTTTCAAAATATGGTTGTTAAGCTTAGTTATTTTAGTTAAGGTTACTTTTAAAAATCATGATTAAGCAAAAGATATATGGCAAGGCTTAATCATACTTAAGGGAAACTGAGTCAGCTGGCTCGTTGTATCCATATCTCAAATTCGCATGCTCACAGAGGCTCGAACTATAGCCTTGGATCTAAGAGATGATCGCATTTAAATGGGTATTTCATTCTAGATCATAATGCTGCTGTCCTGGGAAAAAGACTGGCCTCAAGGCATTTCTGATAGAAGGTGTCGCAGTTACAGTCTGGAAACCAGCATGCCACAGAATTGCTCTTTCCACATGATGGCCTTTGTGATGGATGGCAGATTTCCCTGAGGCCTCACAAAATGACAGGCTTTCACAATGTCACTGGCTGACAACCAGACCTAACACAGTCTTGGTGTGATCTTGGGGCCAAAGTCACTTCGCCTTATGCAATAGTTAAAACCTGCTGAATCCAGTTGCATTCCCGTAAGGGCAGAGGAAAATACTTTTATGCCAACTCAAAGCTACCTCAAAGCAGAGCTGGGTGTGGTGGTGCACACCTGTAATCCCAGCACTTGGGAGGCTGAGGCAAGAGGATTGTTGTGAGTTTGAGACCAACCTGGGTTACAAAGTGAGCTCAAGGCCAGGCTGAGCTGCATAGCGAGACCCTGTCTCAAAAAGATTAAAAAAAAAAAATGAAAGCTACCTTGAAGTATGTACATGAATCTTCAGGGCTCAGTCTATCAGGAGGGGTGAAAGACATATTAGAAAACATGGCTATTGTAGTCAGACAGATGTAGGTTCACATCTTGGATCTGTGCCTTGAATAGGTCACTTATGCTGTAAGAGTTCTGGGTTCCTTACTTGTAAAAAGGGAGACAGTCACAGCTGTCTCTACGGGAAGATTGAATATGCTCGTTCATTTATTCACTGATCCAATGACTACTGCTACTTAATTTGTACCAAGTCCTGTTTTAGCGGGGAGGGGATACACTCTTGAACAGACAAAGCCCCGGCTCTACATTCTGGTAAGGAGCAAGAGATAGTAACACAAACCAAAAATAAAAAAGAAAGTGGAACCATAAAAATAAAACAGTGGTGTAACTGAGGGTTGCTGTAGTTGCTCTCTGTTTTCTCCTTGGTGCAATCTGCCCACTAAACTGTGTATGGCTTCATTTCCACAACCTCCTGCCTGAGCTGGTGGCCCTTTGAAAGGATCTCACATCTCCACTCTCTCTGCCTCACCATGACTTCCCTAGAAATATTTGCACATTAGGAGGAGGTCAAAATTATAGATTAGATTTTCACTTTCTTTATGGGTGGGCAGTGAAGCTCTGTGGGGCCAGTGGGGAGCAGATAGATGCGTGTCCAGCCTCTGCCTGGGACTATTCTGTTTCTGAACGTCTCATGAAATTTGCTAGTGGCACCCAAATCTCTGCTGGGGTCATCAGAATTTCTGCCTTGCAAGAACTGGCTCAGATCCTGGCCCTTCAAAAATAAAACATGGGTTTGCCAAGAGAGCCCTGGGTATTGAATGCTGTCACCGCAAGCCTAAGCCCTCGAGGAATACCTAAGCAGGTGGCAACTCTCAGTCCAGCGGGCTGCTGCCAGCGCACACTGGGTCCCCAGTAAGCATGTTGAAGGTGCTGGCAGAAGGGGGGCTCTTTCTCTGTCTCTCTCTTACACACACACACACACACACACACACACACACACACACACACTTTCTAAAACTATCCTGAGATTTACAACCAGGAAAATTTGAAAGATAGTGTTCCAATATCAAATTTTATGTAAGTTTTTTTTTTTTTTTCTTAGAATTACCCAAAGGCCATAAGATTTTAGAATTCAAGACCTCTAAATTCCTTGAACTAGCCAGGCCTCACGTCCACACACCTCACTCTCAGAATTCATACACAGGTCTTTCCTAAGTAGAACATCCAGGGCAGGGAGCAGAGGATGTGTTCTATTTCCTCCTTAGCGCAACCCGTTGGGTAGTTCTTCCTGAAATGCTTGATTTATGAACCACAAGCTCACACATAATCCTGCTCAGCGAGCAGGGGTGTGATGCGATCAGCAGTGTCCCTGGCTTATTAGGGTAAATGTATGGGAAAGGAGGTCTCCTGGGCCATAGGAGGAACTTTCTCCTCACATATAAATCTGGGGAGAGAGATCCGGTTTTCCTGTTGTGGTCTTTAACCTTGCCCCATTTTCTGTTGCTGTGGTAAAAGGAAAAAATAAAGGCCAAGGTCTGGGAACCGGAGTGTTCTGACCGAAGCTCCACTTGGCTTCCCAAACCCAAGCTGGGTTGCTCCATGTTCTCTGGGGTGGAGACTCAAGGCAGCTGCCAGGGACAAGATGCCTGCCCATTGGTTTCTGGAACTCAGTGGGCTGGCCAATGGGAAAGGCCAGTGGTGGGGTGGGGACTGCCTGCCCCCAACAGTGCCAGGCTGTGGAGGTTAGGACCTCTCCTCAATTCCATCCCGACTGCTGCCGGTGGGTCTGAGTCCACAAGAGAGGGTAAGAGCAGCTCCAGGTTCCAGCCTGGGTGGGGGTGGCTGGATACGCCCAGGTTTTCCTGCCTGTGACAGCATGAGGATGGATACGGGCACAACTCAAATGAAGCCAGGTGGATATAGGGTTTCATTCTCAATTTGCCAGAGCTCTAAGAGAGAAAAAATTGTTCCTTCTGGTCATATTGCCTAGGATTAACCTGAACCGTTCACAGCTTGCCTGGTGGCAGGATGCCTATGGAGAAAAAGGTTGGCGTCAGCCAGATGGGAGGGTTCATCTACAGATGGGAGTCCAATGGGGGGGAAAGGAATGCATGGCTTCTTAGCTTGACCAAGGGAAGGGGTACAAAGAGAGGCAGTTTGGGAAAAGCCGCAGTGAAGTCTGCTCTTAGACTTGAGTTTAGATCCCGTTCAACCAACTCAGTAAATATGTATTGAGGAGATGCTACAGGCCAGACACTGCGTTTGGGAGATACAAGCGTGAATGTGGAATTGTAGGTTTGGGGGTATGTGCAGCTATGGGAGTGTCCGACAGGATGATTGAGGGACTCAAGTGAGACAAAGAGAGAAGAGGCTGGCATGGAGTGGGGGAATTTATGGAAAATCTTATTTTTGAACGATGTTTTCTTATAGAAGCATTGGCCTTTGTGAAGCCCAGTCCTCCATGCCCCATGGAGCTGCGTTTGTGGCTTTCTGGTGGTTTCCAGCTGTAGAAGCAGAGGTCAGAGTGGGAGGGATTTTAGGAGTCCGGGCAGCCCCTTCTGTGTGGGAAGACATGGTTCTCTGGTCTGGATAGGTTCTGGTTTTGGAATCAACTTCACAAGGGGCCCAGCTGAATTTCTTCTTCAGAACCACATTAGGAAGAGGGCTGGTTCTGTCTGACTGGTTTGGGGAGCAAGGGGGTGCTTTGTGTTAGTAAGGGTATGCTCAAAGGAGCATGGTGGAGCCAGCCGGCTTCTTACAGCAGAGCAGTAGAAAGCAAGCACTGTGCTTCGTCAGCAGCCCCTGTGGCTACGCCTCCTTGCGCCCAGTGAGGCTAACAGAGAGACACAGGACTCACCCCTTGTCCTTTTTAAGGTGGCTGTGGGGACAAGCTTTCTACTTACTCCGCATCAAGCCAGTGGTCTCAGACAACTGGCTGAAGTGAGGAAGTGATGTTTTGGGGAGAGCAGAAGCTTTGAAGCAGGAATTCCTTCAGATGGAGAGAGACATATCCTCAAAAGTGCAGCGGAGGAGTGCTCTGCCTCCCCAGCTCCTGGAGAGTACAATACGTGTGTGTACGGCTGTGTGTGTACATTTGTGTGGTGTGCATGTGTATGTGCATGGGTGTGTGTGTGTTTGTGTGTGTTGAGAGTGGGAATACTGACAGCTCTCCCAAGGCTGGCTGAAAGCTTTTAGATACTCTTTCTAAGAGTCAAAAAAACCTGAGTCAATTCCCGATGATGGGAATTATCTTTCACCATTTCCCAATGATGGGAATTATCTTTCACCATGTGAAAATGCCCGGATTCTGCCATTTTGATTTTTGAAAATGGCAGTTTCGTACCATGTAGCCTCATGGCTGTGTGGTCTCAGAGCCGACTTTTTGCGTCTCTGGTTCTCTTCTACAGTACAGTCAAAAGCAGAAGTATGGGAGGATGAAATGAAAGGCTTAAAGCGCTTCATGCAAATTATGAGTCAAAGAATGTTCACCAATTTCTGAGCGTTCTCACGTTTCTCATCTCACCTGACCCTCTTAGCAGGTTAGAAAGCTGAGGCCACGGAGCTCTGTGTAATAATTTTAGTGGCAGTGATGGAAGGACAAATGTTTGGGAGTCAGAACAGGCTCCTCTCACGAATCATTTCCTTACTCTCGGTTTCCTCATCTCTCAAATGTGAATCTTGCTTCTTCTCGTTTGCCTTCCCATTTATAAAAGCAGAGCAGTAGTGCGATGATTTCTGGGGTCGCTTTGACTCTGGGTTTTGTGTTTGAGCGTTGTTTTTTCCCTGCTGGAGGAGTTGGCACCGAGCTTGGTGAACCTTCCCCCACACAGCTCTGTCTCTTGCTGATCGCAGAGGGGACCCAATTCTTGCATTTCACAAGATTCTGCTGTTGATACTGAAATTCTAGGAGGTCAAAGTGGAATTTCTCATTCATTGTAATGTGACCATGAAATCTCATACAACGGCCCCTTAGGATCCCAGAAACATCATGACCACTCCCTCGTATAATTTTAAAAGGGACCGAACCTTGCTTGTGCAAGGCTTTCCGGGAAGGCCAGTGCAGGGGAAAGCCAGTGTGGTGATTTCATTTCACATCATGCCTCTTCCTGCTTTCATGTGTGATGCTGGGGCAGAAATTACCGAACCTCGTTGGTCCTTGGATTTCTCTTGTAGCAACTGAATTCTACTCCCTGGTGCTGGGTGGGTAAAATGAGATTCCAAGGATGGTAGCTCCAAAGCAGTGATTCATAGCAGGTGTTCCTAAAATATTTGCTTTTCTTCTCTCATTCATGTGTGGAGTACTTTATAAGTTTATATAAAATACTCTTTATGTTTTCTACCAATTAGTTCTCAAAACAATATTTTAAAATAGGCTAGGCAAGCATTAACATCTCACATTTATAGGCAAAGAGCATGAGGTCAGAGAGGTGGATGGTGGTAGCTAAGTTACCCGGAGAGGGAGGTGGAGCTTAGCTGAGAAGCCAGGTCCCTTGTCCCATAATCTGTAGATTTTTAATGGTTTTTTTTTTTTTTTTGGTTTTGGTTTTTCTCCGGTACCGGGAACCGAACTCACGACCTTGCGCTTGCCAGGCAGGCGCTTTTGCCGCTGAGCTAAATCCCCAGCCCCTTTTTAATGTTATTTTCTCTCCTGTTCCCATCTCTGTCCTACAGTGAGGCATACTGGAGGGCAGGGTGTGTGATCACAATGCTTTTCTCCTCCTGTGAACTCTTGAATGTTGAAGAGTCTGTTATTGGGTTCAGAAAGACCAGAGAAGTTGACTTCCATCTCCTCTTTGTTCAGCGCTGGGGTCTTTAAAACGTCGCTTAACTTCTCTGACACTCCCTTTCCTCACTCATAAGATGCACGCAGCCTTAGCCAAGGTCTACTGATCAGTGCACGTGCCAGGCAATGTGCTAAGCATCATGCCATTTAATCCACTGATAAACACAGAGGGTTGAAACACGTTGAAAGAACAAATCATTTACTGCTAAGTACTGTATTAAGATCCTAGAGTTATGCTTCCTGCACCCCACATGGCCTCTCAAAATAGTTCTAAGAATTAAATGAGATATTCAGTGAGGTAAAGACTGTAAATAGCCTTCTACAAAGGTAAACAATTATAAGACTTTAGCTCAGGATTCACGTAAATTTTTCCTTATAGGCCCAATGTCGTCTTGTATATCATTTATTGTCCTCAGTTTTATTAATTAATTAATTATTTTTTTATCCCAATATGTGGCTTTGACATTTTATTTTTAAAATTTCCTTTATTTATCTATTTTTATTATTTTAAAGGGAAAAGAAGAAAAACAAAATAACAAAAAGAAGTCAAGAAACAAAAGAACACAAAGATGATAAAAATGACACAGAACTTCAAAACAAGATGATAGGACATTAACAATTGTTGTACTGTATATTGTTATCCTCAAAGCAGTTGCTCAGATAACCAGATATAAGCATGCAAGATTGGGTAAATAGGGGCTGGGGATTTAGCTCAGCGGCACAGCACCTGCCTGGCAAGCGCAAGGTTATGAGTCAATTCCCGGTCCTAGAAAAAACCACACACACAAAAATTGATCAAACAATTGGACATTAGTTGTTCCTTGCAACAAACCAACAGTACAACTGTCTTAGCCATCTTGTGTGCACACATATAATTTTTCCCTTTTCTTCCTTCCCTCCTTTTTCTCTTCCCTCATTCCAGCTATTCTTTCCCTTTCATGATATCCATTGCACCCTCCAGATTTTATTTACTCTTTCAGGTTCCTCCACTAGGGAGATGATGCGATGTTTATACATCCGATTTATTTCACTTATGCATATGGTGTCTAGTTGCGTCCATTTACCTATAAAAGCCTCGAGTTTATCTTTCTTTTTAGCTGCTCAGTTTCATTTAATACCATTTTCCTTTGTAGAAATAAAAGGTCTTTCAAAGTCAAGTAACAATTTCTTTATCTGAACAGAGAACAGAAATGGTTCGGAAAGAAATTGCTTTTGAAAACCAGGACTCTCTGCCCTGAACTTTAACTGTGATTAGCTGCTGATCCCCCGCTGCAGAATACCTTACAATGCAGCCTGCTTCTTCAACCAGAATCTGCTCATAGCGTCGGAAAGGTCTCAGGATGGTGTGCTACCCTGTCTCTCCACTTTTCGGGCTTTTTACTTCCTGCCACCCGCGTGGAACCCAGACTGACTGTACGGGAGAAAACAGCGCGTAACACTGAAGTGTTAGGTGCAGAGGGTCTTCCTTTGGGTTGGGAGAAGAGGGTCTCAATATTTGACAGAATGAGAAGAACCAGAGAATTGTAGCGACCTCCTTCTTTGCCTTCTTCAAGTTTGAGCAGGGTAAGCCCCAACACCCTTTTTCTCTTTTTGTCTTTTTGAGACAGAGTCTCGCTAGCCGTTCAGGCTGGCCTTGAGCTCACTTTGTAGCCCAGGCTGGTCTTGAACTGGCAATGATTCTCCTGCCTCAGCCTCCCAAGTGCTGGGATTATGGGCGTGCGCCACCACGCCGGGCTCACCCTTTTATCTTCAGAGTCCTCCACTAGTGCACGCATTCTGCATCCTTCTGTCTCCTTATGGAGAAAACCATAACCTCTCCGATTTTTTTCATCCTCATATTTGGGGAAAACTAGCACAGACCCAAAGTTCTCACGAGCTTTATTGCTAAAACTAAGGAAGAAGGGCAGAGATGACAAACAGTGGCAGAGTCCACTGACACGTGAAACCTTAAGTCTCTGAATAAAGCTCCCTCTCTACAAAAAGGGATTCTCTAGTCTCTCCGTCCGGGCTTCTCATCTGACTCACCTCGTTGTTATCTTGGAGCTAGCCAAGCCGAGGTTTCCTCTCAATATTATTTCCGGCGGGCTGAGAACACTCTCCCGAACCTTCCACATCCAGTAGAGGGCGACAAAGGCACACAGAGATGATTAGAGCAAGTCGGGAACAGGGTCTCCTACCCTGGAGCAGCAGCCGGGGTCTCCTGGGCTGTGATCTGCGCTTCTCTTTCTCCTTCCTCCCTATCCGCCAGTTTCACTTCCAATTCTTACTTATAAGACGACACTACAACTGGATACATGATAAATGATACGTCATATCGATAGTAATTTACTTAAAGCGTTTAAAGAGCTGCTCTTCAAGTAGGGAAAAATCACCGGTTAGAGCATGATCAGAAAAATCAGAAATGTTATAAGGAATGAAAATTTAAATATATCAAATGATAAGAGAAAGGAGGAAATAAAATATTTACCAAATCCCAGCTTGTATTAGGGACTGCTTAACAGTTGGACAGAGAAAAATATCAACAGAGATGGATAAATAAAAACTAGAATTTCTGCGTATATAAAATCAAGATTAGTCTATAAAATGGTATTACACACACTAGAGAGTATAGTTACATGTATGACACGGTGTTGAGAGGTCACACAACTCCATTTAAAAATATATCATGTTCTTTGTAAATTGGGTAACAAAGGACACTCATAGAGATATTATGAATAAGGGGATTAAATTAGGAAATAGGCCTTTAACAACATGTGTAACTCATAATGACTGAATAATACAAACTACAGAAGTGAGGTAACATTTCTTTTGCTCACTAAGCTAGCAGCAACAAAATGTTTTTATGGTAATATCCAAAGCTAGTGAGATTGGGTCAGATGGGCCTTTTTGTACACACATTAACATGCTATTGGATGGTAGCATTACAGAGTCTGGTATGGGAATCTGTACCAAGAGACTTAAAAATATTCATACTCTGCCAGGCCTGGTGTTGCACGCCTATAATCCTAGCACTTGGGAGGCTGAGGCAGGAGGATTGACTCAAATTCAAGGCCAGTCTGGGCTTACAGGGTGAGACCCTGTCTCAAAAACAAAAACAGAAACAAAAACAAGTCATATTATTTGGTTCAATAATTTACTTCTAGAAATATATCGTAGTGGAATAATTTTTGAAAAAATTATACCTAAGGATATACCTATACCTAAAGATATAATACCTATATACCTAAGGATGTTTAAATATTATTTTGAAATCAATATATAAAACATTTTGTTAGGGCCAGGGATATAGCTCAGTGGCACAGTGCCTGCCTGGCAAGCATGAGGTCATGAATTCAATTCTTGGTAAAGAAATAAAACACAAAAAAACCCCTAAAACCCAAAACAACAACAAAAACAAAAATAAAACATTTTGTAACAGAATATAAAATAACATTTTAAAATGGAAATAAGCTAAAAGTTCAACAAAATAGAAATGGTCAAGTATAATTTGGCTATGTTCACTTTAAGTATGTACTGTGCATACTAGCATACAGATATTTGAAGTGGTGATTACAAAAACTAGGAAATCATGAAACAAAAATAGAGGAATAAATTTCTATGTGGAGTATGATTTCTGCTATGGTTAAAAATAGAGAACTTCTTAGGGTTAAGGATTTCTTTCCTTTAAAACTTTTAAAAAAATTTTATGAGGATTTCTTTCTTTGCTGTGGTTTCCAAAAAGCTTATATAATATCACACACACACACACACACACACACACACACACACACACAAGATATAGATGAAAGGTGTATTGATTGCATCACCTTTATGGGGCAGCACGGAACCCCAGCTAATGGGGCGTAGAATGAGATTCCCGGAATCGTGTACACCTTTGGGGACAGATTACCAAGCAGAATTTTTCCTACATCTTTGTTAGAGGAGCAGATTTGTCCTAAAATATAGTTAATTCTAGTGCCTTCATGTAATCTAGACAAACAACTGGATGCAAAATAGTGAGCTTGTGGGGTAAAATAATGCACATGGAGTACATTTTGTTTAGCGTCAGGTTCTTGAAATTAACTGAACCGAATAGGGCCTCAGGGTTGCCTCTGATCCAGGATTTTAGGACTTCTTTCCATCTCTGTGATGCCGTGTCCCAATTTCTTGTTGAGAGAAGCACAGATAGAGTAAGATGCCTGCAACCAGATTTGGGGGTCTATAATCATCCTCAGGTCAGAGCGGAATCTAGGAGAGCACCAGCACCTTATGCCTGCGTTCGACCCTCGCTGGGAGGCACTGCGGGTGGATGATGCGGGGACTGGAGTGTCCTGGCCGCACACTCCACTTGTGCTTTTTTCTGGGGCTCCCAGAATCTATACTTCAAACACCCCTCATCCTCCTGCCTTCCTTTTTCTTCTGTTTTCCTTTTTCCCTTCATTTCTCCTCCTCTTCCTTTTCCTTCTTTCCCTCCTTCTTCCTGACTCTATTGGGCTAGTTCTGGTTTCATTGCAGACATACTTCCTCAGTGCCTGCTCTGTGCTGGTGGCATGCTGGGCTTGCACTCTGGTGCTAGATGTCAAGTAGGGACACAGGCGAGCAGAGGAAGTATTAGTGTCCAGTGTGTGTCGGGGAGATAATAGAGGTCAGTCAGGGAACTGGGGAGAGGAAGGAGGAACGACCAACCCAGGGGGCAGAGGGAGGACAGGACTTCCTGCAGGAGGTGCCATCCCAAGTGTCCTGAAGTCTAAATAAGCACTAGGAGGGTGAAGAGGAGCGGCTGAAGGTGGCCCAGGTGAAAGATCAGTAGATCAGGGCTGGGGATTTAGCTTAGCGGCACAGCGCCTGCCTGGCAAGTGCAACATCTTGAGTTCGATTCCCAGTACCGGAAGAAAAAAGAAAAAAAAAAAAAAAAATCAGTAGATCTTCCTATGGGACAACATATCCCCGGTTGCCTGCTTAACTCAAGGCAAGGGTTGAGTTGTGTGTGTGTGTGCACGTGTGTAAAATATACCAATGGTAAAACCTGTGAGCCAGGAGAAGTGAAGAGAGGGAAATAGAATGGGAGAGAAAGGAGGAGGAACAGACACCGAAAACGAAAGACAAGTTGAGAGAGGAGAATAAAGCCGCCAAGGAGAGGGAGGGTGGTTAGAGTGGAATGGAGAGAGATCTGAGTAGTGAAAAACTCAAGGGTGGATTCTTGGAAAACTGACGCTTGGAGCTTTCCCTGAGACTGGGCCTGAGGCTGGGGAGAGGAGGGCTGGCGCGCCATCGCTAAACTCACAATTCTGCAGAGGAAAGGTGACTGCTCACAGAGACTCATCGTAAGCATTGCAAATTTCAGACGGAAAGAGATCAGGGTAGGCTGGGCGGACAGAAAAGTCTTCCTGGAGGAGGTGAGTATTGAGAGCAGTTTTACGAGTGGGCTGTGCTGAGCTGGATTGAGCGCGGGCAGGTCCTGAGTGGGTGTGCGGCGCGGCTCTGCCTCTCCGTGGCTGACAGCGCACACGTGCATTCCAGGGCTCAAGATGCTAGTGCTGCGAGCTGTTCTACTGCTGTTAGCCCTGCCCAGCCATGCCGAGGAACCCCCTCCCGCAGAGGCAGAGGCGCCGCTTCCGCTACCCAAGGGGGCCTGTGCGAGTTGGATGGCAGGCATCCCAGGGCATCCCGGCCACAATGGGATCCCAGGCCGAGATGGCAGAGATGGCACCCCCGGAGAGAAGGGTGAGAAAGGAGATGCAGGTAAGAACAAGACTTGGCATCCTTTCATCACAGCTGCTCCTGGGTGGAGGAGGCCTCAAAGGTTTGGACACAGGAAGAGAGCAAAACTTTTTCGTAACACATAAGCAAACTAGAATGGATGTAGGATTGGTTTTCCTGGGAGAGGTTACGTAGTGCCTCCCTATCCAGGTACACTTGGACCCTACTCTACCTGCGTCTTCTTCCCCATTTCTCCTTCCCCATCACCTCCCCACCCCTATGCCCAATATGTTCACACTATTCTCCTTTCCTCCTCAATCCCTGTTTCATCCAGTGGCATTGAGACACACTCACCACATACCCCAGCTTTTGAGGGCCCTTGGTTCTAAAGTATAAGACTTTTAGTAGTCACTACAAGAAAATCTACTCCAAGTGTGCCAAACTGAATGTGAATAAATGCCCCAAATCACACATGAAACAAAAACACAAAAGCAATAACAAAGCCAACCAACCAAACAAAAAAACCCAAATGCCCAAAGTGTAGGACACAAAGAGAATGCACTCTGTGCAGATCTGGGTTAGCCACGCAGCGTCATGCGGGAGGCAGCATTTGAGCCAGGCCTTGAAGGATGTGGAGGCAGAACAGAGGAAAGGTCACTGTGGACAGAGAGCAAAGAGGGTGAAGCTGCGTTTGGCTGAGCCAGCACACAAAGCGGTGGCAGGGCAGAGGGTCTCTAACGGAGACTTGTAGGTTGGAGGTGAATGTATGGGAACTTGCTGGGCTGTGGAAAATATTGAGAGATACTTGACAAATGAATTAAGGAGTAACTGAATGAGTAAATGGACGGATGATGTTCAGAACACTGGCTGATCATAACTCAGAGCTTTCACCAGGCCAAACAGTGCAAAAGTCAAACAGTCAATGAGCGTTCAGGAGAGTTAAGAGATTGACTTTATTAGCTTTGAGGATTCTGAACATTATTTGTCTATTTACTCAATCATTCACTCACTCACTCATTCATTCATTCATTCATCAAGAGCTCTTTTCAAGATATTTTTATTAGTGCATGCTAATTTTACAAAATGTTGGGTTTTATGTGGCATTTATACACACACACATGACATATTTTGGCCCTACTCATTCCCTGTTACTCTCCTTTAAGGTTCCCTTCCCTTCATTCCCTTTGCTTTGTCTAACAGAGCCTTGTTATAGGTTGGAGGTGAATTTGTGGAAAGCTGCTAGTCCGTGGGAAATGTGGAGAGAGGAGATGACGTCTCTCCTCGCTCTGTCAGGCATACTGCAGTTGGAGGTCTCAGAGACAGTCCTATTCCTTGTGGTCACTGAAGTCTTCTTATTCTCTAGGTCTTATTGGTCCTAAAGGTGACACTGGTGACCCTGGAGTGTTTGGGGCTGCAGGTCCCCGAGGCTTTCCAGGAACCCCAGGCAGGAAAGGAGAACCTGGAGAAGGTGCTTACGTGTACCGCTCAGCATTCAGTGTGGGGCTGGAGACCCATGTCACCGTCCCCAATGTCCCCATTCGCTTCACCAAGATCTTCTATAATCAGCAGAACCACTACGATGGTACCACAGGCAAATTCCACTGCAGCATCCCTGGGCTGTACTACTTCTCCTACCACATCACAGTCTATCTGAAGGATGTGAAGGTCAGCCTCTTCAGGAATGACAAGGCTGAGCTCTTCACCTACGACCAGTACCAGGACAAGAATGTGGACCAGGCTTCTGGCTCTGTACTCCTCCACTTGGGTGTGGGTGACCAGGTCTGGCTTCAGGTGTATGGGAATGGAGACAACAGTGGACTCTATGCAGATAATATCAATGATTCTACCTTCACAGGCTTCCTTCTGTACCATGATATCACTGATCCCTCCTAATTTAGATCCTCCATCAGTCCACACAGCCCAGAAGTCAATTAAATCTTTCAGTCAACAAGCTTTCAGCATAATTAAGAGATTGATTTTACTATCTAGTCTGAAAGTTCTGAATGTTATCTGTGCATTTAGTCATCCATCCATGCATGCATGCATCCATCCATCCATGCATCCATCCATCCAGTGCCTTTATCTAAAAATCACATACTGCATTCCCAGTCCCCGTCCCTCCAGGAGACCCATGACCCCGTCCCTCCAGGATCTCTTATGTAGTAGCAACATTGGACAGTAATAACATTTATTGGTGGGCTTTGTATCAATGATATGGTAACAGCTACAAGGAAGTAGTTAAAAATGCTATTTTGTGCCTCTCCATTCATGCCAATCCTGCCAGGCACCTGGGAAAGATATTGTTCTCCTTTTCACAGTTGGGGTTGAGACAGTAAGTGAATGTTTCAGGTCACACACAGGTATTAAGTGGCAGAGCTAAAAATCAAACCCAGAATCATGGGCTTTTCCCACTAACTGTGCCCTTTATGTAGAAGTACAAAAGGTTAGGGGTAATGGTGCTCTCCAGAACATTCTTCCTCAAAGCGTTAGCTTGAGCTTGAAACACAAAACCTACACAGTACATGGCCTCTTTGGAGTCTCAGTAGGGATCTGTTCCCCACCTTGACCGGGGGCCTCTGAATTTGCCTTTATCAAGTTAAAAGTTTTCCCCAGCAGAGCTCTCTCAGAGAAGGTGGTGCTCTGAGGATTTGCTGGACTACTCAATGGCCCCTGACCTGTGCTGCAGTTTTTCTTCCCTGTGTCTCCCCTCGCGCTGTTTTTTCCAGCAGGGAAAACAACTTTCACTTCCCTATGTTGAAACCCTCCACGTTCCCCAGGGTCTCCTGGCTAGGAGCTTCCATGATGTGCTCCTGTCTTAATTACTTTCTTGTCCCTCAGACACAATACCTAACACTCACAACTTAAAGAAGGAGAGGTTTATTTTGGATCATGGTTCACTGCACAGTCAGCTGGCTCCAAGGCAAGATGGCCTGGCACAGGGCAGGACAGAGAAGTCACTGCTCACCTGACGCACAGACAGGAAGCAGAGACTGAAGGGAGGAGCTGGGAGGCAGAGGAACCCTTTGAGACCACACCCCCAGGGACCCGCCTCTTCTGACCAGACTCCACCTCCTAATAGCAAGTCAGCTACATGTCCCCATAATCCAGTCACCTTCCAAAAGTCCCACCTATGAGTGCATGAAGCTCTTGGGGGACATCTGTACTTCCAGTGCTTCTCTATGTTTAGCCATTGCTGAGAATGCTGGGTGCGAAGACGTCTACCCTGAGAGGAGGGGCAACTCTGTGGTAAGGACAGTGCTTCCCTCACCTCTGAATCTTTCACAGGTCCTTAACACATGCCTCATGAAGGCCAACCTCTTGCAACACATGTCTACCCAGAATTAACTCCACTTCAATCATTCCACATAACCAATTTTTATCTTGAAAAACACTGCCATTTTAGGAATTTCCTGGTGTTAGACATCCCATTTTTGTTCACATGGACAGCTTGAATCTTTCCCACTGAGGTTAGGATAATTGGACTTTCCAGAACATTCTCCCTCAAAGATTTTGAGCTTGAAACACAAAACCTACGGAGGAATTTGGAAGCCATCTTTCCATTGGTACTGACAAGTTCAGGGAAGATTTGAGCCTCTTGAATTTCTTCTTCTTTAGGAGTTACAAGTGGCTGATGGTGGTAAACTGTCTCAGGAGATAATGGCATGAGTGAAGTTCTTCAAAGACTTTAGACAGAGCAGAATTAATAACAATAAATGAATATAGGAGTGCAAAATCTTTTTTTTTTTTGCTTATAGTCTTCAGTACCAGATGATTCCCTTTTATATGTGTACTGCTATTCATTATGTGATTATTTCTACATATAAGGCTTTGTCATTTAAAGTGATTTCATATCATTGTTTTTCTGCAAGTAAATATACTGTCCAATATTAAAAATAAAAGGACTTACTGCACATGACTTTTGTTTTTATTTCTGGAGAAATGTCTGAGGTGTAGAAAGGGATGAACTTTAGTTAGGACTCTATGTTCTGAATGTCGGAAAACCTGAGAAGACTGGATAGAAGACACCATAACTGTCCCGTGTTTCCAAGAAGCCCTGGTGAGTATGTCCTGATGTGTCACTGCCTCTAGTCTGGTTGTGTGCTTGTCTGACCAATCACTGGAGCCCGGAGCACAGAATATATTTACTTACTAAAGGGTCAGTGTGTGATTCAAGACAGGGGTATTCAGAGGTATTTTCTCTAAAACAAGAAGTGCTTTACTAGAAGTAGGAGAATGGGTGACAGAATCATTAACACCAGTTCACAACAAACTCTTAATGCTATCGTTGAACTTTCTCAGGCTTCTGGGGGTGATGTCATGAGAGAGAGACAGAGAGAGAGAGTGAGTTGGAAAACTACTGTTGACTTTCTCTAAAATTTCCACAAGTAGCTAATGTCTGGCCCGGCTCATGGCCCCTATCCGGCCACAATACTGAGGTGGGGCTACACCCACCCTAAACTCTCTGGGACAGGTTACTTATTTGGAGGAACCAAAGGCACAGAGAGGATCAATCTACAAAGCACCTTCTGAGAGAAATCGTGGCCAAGATTTTAGCAAGAATGGTCCTATGATGTCTTTAAGTACAATTGTGGATTTGTCTGTTTCCTTTTCGCTCTGACAGCTTTTGCTTTGTGTTGTTTTGAGGCTCTGTTGTTAGATTTATACACCTATTGATGAATATACTCCTTTATTACTATATAATGTCCTTTATTTCTGAAAA
>NW_004955420.1:20886569-20909080 GCF_000276665.1 Chinchilla lanigera | reverse complement strand
CATTTATTTATTTATTTATTTATTTTGTTACCTCTTTTATTCTTTTTCCTAATCACTTTTGAATTATTTAGTATTTAGTATTTTATTTTAGTTGTTGGCTTTTTTGCTAAGTTTCTTTGTGGTATTTTTTAGTGGTTACTCTTGAAATGATAATGTACCCACCCAACTTTTCACAGTCTATGTAAAGTTAATAGTTTACTATTTCAAGCAAACTATAGAAGTCTTACCACATATAGGTTCTTTTATCCTTTCCTTTTGTGAGTGAGTTTTTCCTATATTATATCCATACACGTTGAAACATTATCATTTTTACAATCAATAATCACTTTAAGTAACTTAAGATGAAAAAACATTTATTCAGATATTTTCCTCTGCTTCTTTATTCCTAAAGTTCCACATCTCCCTCTGGTGCAATTTCTCCTCAACTCAAATGATTTTATTTAGTATTTCTTTTAGACCATATCAGCTGATGTTGATTTTTTCTCATCTGAGAATGCCTTTATTTTCCCTGAAATACTTGAGGATATTTTTACCTTACTGTTTTCTTCTATTAAAGATATTATTTCACTGTCTTCTGGCTTGATTGTGTCTGATGAAAAACTTGTGGTCATAGTCTCCTTTACATATAATTTACCATTTTTTTTCTTCTTACTACTTTTTAGATGCATGTGTGTGTGCATGCATGCATGTGTGTGTGCATACGTGTGTGTATGGTACTTAGAGGTGAACTCAGGAAGTGTTGGGCTACGTTCTCAGTCTTTTTTTTTTTTGGTACCTGGAATCAAACTCAGGACCTTGTGCTTGCCAGGCAGGCACTTATGCCACTGAGCTATATCCTCGGCCCTTTTCTTTTTGTATTGGGAATGGAACTCAGAACCTTGCTCTTGCCAGGCAGGTGCTTATGCCACTGAGCTATATCCCCAGTCCTCTCAGACATTTTTTAAAATTTTATTTTGAGATAGGGTTTTGCTAGGCAGACTTCAAACATGTGACCCTCCTGCCTCAGCCTCCCCAATAGCTGGGACTGCAGGTATGTGATCTACATCGAACCTAAGATTCTTTCTTTACCTTTGATTTACAACAGTTTGATTGTAACATGTTTGAGTGTTTTCTTTGAGTTTAACCTATTTGAGGTTCACAGAACTTGTTGAATCTGTACATTTATGTCTTTTAGTAAATTAAAGTTTTCTCTCACTTTTTTCAAATACATTTTCTCAGTCAACTTCTTTCTCTTCTCCTTTCTGGAATTTCAATAACATGAATGTTTACAGCAACAGGCTTCTGAGGCTGTGTTAATTTTTCCTTTCTGTTCCTTTTATTATATAATTTATATTGATCTATTTTCAAGTGCACAGACTCTTTCCTCTGTCATCTCTGTTCTGCTGTGGAGCTCATCCGGTAAATGTTAATTCTAGATATTATCTCTTTCAGTTTCAAAATTTTTATTTGTGTGTCTATACGTATTTCTATTTTTCTGCTGAGCACTTTAATCCTTTTATTTCAAGAATGTTCCTCTTTACCTGACAGTTATAATGGGTGTTGTTGGTTCCAACTTGGGTCATATCAGGGTTAGCATCTTTCGAGTTTCTTTCCTCCTGAGATTTTCCTGGTTGCTCATGCACTGAGTAATTCTGGATTGTACCCAGAATATTTGAATATTGTGATGCAAGATTCTGTGTCTCTCTTAAAATCCTCTGACGAATGTTGATGTTTTGTTTGTGTTAACAATTAACTGGCCCGGGTTCAGACTGCAAGTTGTGTCTCATCTTCCATGCATGGGAATTTTGATGTCACTTCAGTGTTTGAGGCTTTGCTATGTTATTTATCTCCTCTACCAGTTAGAGTTTAGTCGGGGACTTTCCAGGTTATTTCTTGGAGATCTTGCTACTCTATTGCATATTCTGCAGGTATACATTTGAGAATTGAGTCTGGGATTTATGTAGGGTGTTATGCAGAATGAAGAAGATTGTCCTTTTCCAGCCCTGTCCTTTCTGTTATTTCCCAAATTCTTCAGCTCCTCGAGGGTCTTTCCTTTTCTGAGTCTTCTGACCAGGGTGTAGAGTTTTCTTAGAGTTTTAGTTTCCTGCATTATTTTGCTCATGTGACTGGGGCTGTTTGGGTGTAAAGCAACGAGAGAAAAAGAAAGAAAAAAGAAGTAAAAGATTATTTTTTACCTGAGGAGCACGACCCCTTTCACTATTTCTCTGGTCAGAGAAAGATTTTTTTTCTGAGAATTTTAGATGTCCATGTAGATGCTACTGCTGTGAGAATGCAGGGCAGTGGCTGGGGCTCATCTCTGGACAGGACTGGGAGAACACAGACAGAAGAAAGCACATAAAGAAAATCAGGGGTGTCTTATATTCCCTCTCAGGCAGGGTTTCCTTTTCTGGCATTCTAGTGTGCAAGAGGTGATTTTTCCTGACAGTGCTTACTACACAACTCCAAAACTTTGGCCTGCTCTTAGGTTAAACCATAAAATAAAGATGATAAAAACACTCCGGAAAGCTCATTTAGGCTGTATATATTCCCTGATATCGGCATAAGTGGAATTGCTGGGCCAGAATTAAGATTTAATCTGCATTTCAACTTATGGTCTGAGTCAGGGCTTTGATCAAGTTTAGGGTCTGATTGTGGGTGTGATGTGGACACTTGCTGGATGTTCTGCCATTTCTCCTTTGTGGGGGCCATTCCCTGGTCCTACCCCCCAGCAGCCTTTGCCCCAATCTGATCCCTTTGTCCTAGAGATCAGTGCAGGGACCAGGTAGGTGCTTGAACAAAGCTGAGTGCTATGGCTTGAATGCTGGACTTCTCTAAGACTCAAGTTCAAATTAGTTGCCATTTAACCACATTAAGAGGTAGAACCTTAACAGGTATTTAAGTCATGAAGACCTCATACTCATGAATGGGTTAATGCTGTTATTCTGGGAATAGGTTCACTGCTTTTGGCTCTCTTTGCCCTTCCATATTGGCACAAAGCAGCAAGAAAGTCTTCCTCAGATGCTGGCATCTTATTCTTGGATTTCCCAGCTTCTGCAGCTGTGAAATGATCAATTTCTGTTCTTTATAAATCACCCAGTCTTTGGTATGTTGTTACAGTAGCACCAAACAGACTAAGATACTGGAACAACCAGACTGCTCCAGGAATGCATATTAGGATGGAGGCAAAATGCGCAGATTCAAGATGCATAAGTAGCCAACTTTTTCCCTGCAATCTTGAAGGAGAGAAGCCCAGCTGCAGAGAAAGAAAAAAGCTTTGGAAGAAATAAAATTGAGGCAGAGAAAGAGGAGCCAGAGAGAGAGAGAGAGAGAGAGAGAGAGAGAGAGAGAGAGAGAGAGAGAGACAGACAGACAGACAGAGAGAGAGACAGAGAGAGAGACAGAGAGAGAGAAAGAGAAGGAGAGTGGGAGACACAGAGACAGACAGAAACAAAGAGACAGAGACAGAGAGACACACAAAGAGAGAGAAGTAGAGAGACAGAGAGACAGAGAGACGCACAAAGAGAGAGAAGTAGAGACAGAGAGAGAGAGACAGAGAGATGAAGGAAGTATCGGCTGGTTTCTTGGATGCTTTCCACTTTTTGGTTTCAGTCCTTCTTGAAATTTAACTGTATTCTTCCCATAGGTCCCACGAGACTCCAGTTCCCGGACTTTTACACAATTTCTTCCTTTAACTTAAGCTAGCTTGGGCTGACTTCTTTTATTACCATCCAAAAAATACAGAAGGCCAAGAATTGCTCTGTGACTGTGCCCAGTGACCAAGCTGAGGTGTAGTGAAGGAGACTATTTGGTAATCAGGTAATAGGGTCAAAGTCACTAAGCTCTATGGGACCAAATCTAGAATTAGAACTTCATTTATATTTTTTTATTAGCAACAAATCTCCTAGTTTAGAAACTTCTTGTGGGCAGAGGCTTTATTTCATCTTTGAATTCTGTAGAGAGATTATTCTTTCATTTAGTAAATATTTATTGCCCACTATGTACCAAGCACATAATAATTAAAAAATAGCAATAATAATATAAATTACCATTTCGAAGCACCTGGTTGAAATACCTCCTTTTATTTAATCTTTACAACAGCCTCTAAATTAGATATCATTGATCGAGTTGTTAGAGAAGAGAACTGTAGTTTAGAGGAGATAATTAACTGGCTCAGAGCCACAGCAATACATTGTAGAACAAGGAGTCGTACACAGAGCTCCCTGACTCCAAAGCTCATGGTGCAGAAAAAAATGAACCCCAATTCCACTGGCCTTTTTTCCCTACTGGTTTCAAGATAGCTGAAGGCCAAGCTGTTTACAGAGCCCGTACCTCCACTGTTTGCAATCCTGTAAATACCAGCAGTGGAAAAACTTGCCTTTGTAAAATGAGTCATTGAATTTGCTATATGACAGAAAGTCTGGCTGTTAAAAGGAAATATGATGAAATGTCTCGCCCATCATTCATGTGGACAAGCTCTGAGGCTGGCACTGAGAGGTTCTTTGTAGTGTGCTGCAAGAAGAAAAAAAAAAAGGTTTTGCAAAGCCCTTGTTTATGCCAGCCGAAACAGGTTGAGTCAATGTCCAACTATTCTTTATTAAAACTGTTTTACGAATTAAAAATAGAATGCTATATCCTTAACATGATAAAGAATAATGAATTTTAAGCAACGTGTCATGTTATAACAGTAAAACACTAAACGCCTCCCCATCAAACCTGATGTAAAACAAGGGTGTTGACTTTTACCATTTTATTTCAGTGTTCTGAGCCGGGCGTGGTGGCACATGCCTGCAATTCCAGCACTCTGGAGGCTGAGGGAGGATCACCATGGGTTTGAGGCCAGACTAAAACAAACAAAACTCCCTGCTCCAACCGTGTTCTGAATGTTCTGTTGCTTTATCCTTTTTTCTTTGAGCTTCCGCTTGTTCTAGTGTATGTTCTTATCACAGACTCACAAAGCAGGCAGCTACGGAAATTATCACTTGTTTGTCGGTTTTGCATATTTTTCCTTCCAGACTGGATTCTTGGCTATTCCTTAGGTCACTGTGCTTCTGTGTTTGCTCTTCTGTGATGTACCTGGCCGGTTCTAGCTTGCTTGTGTTGCGCATTTGCTCTGACACTGTGAGGATGAATTTTTCATGACTTTCCTCCCTGATGCTTGTGTGTTTCTCCTTTGAGCTACAGGGAAAGAGCTAAAATCTCACGTTCCATTCACTTTTCTGAGGGTAGAGAGACCTGCGAGCAGACTTTGCTGGGTAATCTGGGTTTTGTTCTCTTCTGAAATAATGTTAAATATATGACACCAGGAATTAAACCATCCTGTTGGCCATACTGTATATCTGGTTCCCATAAAAAATACCCCCAAATTCTTGGTAGTTTTGTGGAAATGATTGGATTTTCTACTGAGATCTTGAGGTATACTGGATTATATACCCTGACAAATTTTTCCTAGCTTTCCCATGAGCTGCTTGCTTATATGTTGAGTTTGTTTATCTTCAATAGCCAAGTTAGAGAATATCAGGGGGGCTCTGAGGAATTGTTTAACCCTCTTCTTGGTATAGCGAGTGTGGGTAGCAGTTGGCAGTGGGGTTAGGACCTGTGCTTTATTCTGTTAGGATCTTTTGTTTCCTTCCTTGATCATCATATTTTGAAGTTTATAACTTGCAGTTGTATCTTCTTGTTCGGTTGTTGGTATTATTTTTTCTTCTTCTGTGATGATCATCTGAAAGCACAAACATGTGAGATTAAATAAGATTATTACTTTTAAAAATGTAATTTATGGGTAGGCTAGGCAGTTAGCCCTACTAGATATAAAAACATGTCATAAATCCTAGCAATAAAGAGTATTCCTAGCAGGAGAATAGACAGGCAGGCTAATGGATGATATGATTGTCCAGAATTAAAGCTTAAAATATGTGAGAGTTTAATATATGGTACAAGAATCTTATGCATTTTAGTTATATAGGAAAAAGGGAACATTCTTGGTCCTTTCCTCATATGTGCTTGAAAAAGATTGCTAATGCCTCAGGTCAACTAAAAGCAAAAGAGAAAAAGATCAAAACCCATTCTAAGAGTGCATAAAAATGCCTACTAAATTTCTAGATGGAAAAGAGAACTCAGCTTAAAATGAAAAAGCAAAACAATAAATGATAAATAGAGGCAACTGAGCGCTTTTAAAATGGCTAAAATTAACAGGCAATCATCAAATCTGAAGTTATTTGCAATAAATGTGACAATGTATTCATACTCTCAATACATGAAGTGGTCACACAAATTGATAAGAAAAACACAAACTCTCCAAGAAACACACGAGCAAGGGTATGAAAAAGTAAATTACAAAAGGAGGAAAAAAAGAGAATAATTATAAATTTATTCAAATACATTTTCTCTCAAAAAATAAAAAATTAAAACAACAAAGAACCATTTCATTTTCAACTATACATTTAATCAAAACATTTTAAAGTAATATTTATTTAATGTGGATGTGAGACATGAATTTGGATTATTTATAAATACTTATTGAAGATATTAATTGGACAGCTCTTTAGACATGCATTTGTAGTCTACGGCCATACCACCCTGAATGCGCCCCATCTTGTCTGATCTCAGAAGTTAAGCAGGGTCAGGCCTGATTAGTACTTAGATGGGAGAAATGCATTTATTAAATTTTATTATAGACATTAGAAATGTTTATACATTTTGCCTAATAATTATAGCAAGATTGCATGTAAAGGAAATAATCCTAAATGTAGGGGAGAAATAGGGGAGAAATATTTACCACAGTATCATTCTTTTTTATTTTTTGGTACCAGGAATGGAACCCAGGGCCTTGTGCTTGCCAGGCAGGTGCTTGTGCCACTGAGGTATATCCCAAGCCCACCATAGTATCATTATTACAGGAGAATATTAGCAACATATAAATATTTGGTAATGGAAAACTGCCAAAGTTATGAGAGTATTGTACTTGGCATAACAAGAAATTGAACATCTATGAGCAATGATATTTTCAAATAATTTTTCATTACTCAAGGATGCTTATATAATTATGTCAAGAAAAAGGACACAAAATGGTGGTATATAACTGTGTATGAAATGTGTATAGAGACTGATTATATTAGTCAGCTTTCCATTCTTGCCAGTAATACTTGAGATAATCACTTTAGGAAAAAAAAGACTATTTTGGCTCAGAGTTTTGGAGGTGTCAGTCCATGGTAGGTTGTCCTGTTGCTTTTGGGCTCTGTTGGGGCAGAACATCATGATAGGAGTGCATGGTGGACCAAGATGTTCACCTATGCAACTGGGAAAGAGAGGAGGGTCTGGGATCCCAACATCCTCTGCAGGGTCATGCTCTTCTACAAGGCCCTAAAAGTTCTGCCACCTCATAAAAGTGCCAAGAGGTTGGGAACCAAGTCTGCAACACATGGGCCATTGGAGGACGTTCAAGATCCAAATACAAATATGAAAGAAGCTGCCTTTTGTTGATGAAATTAACACTATTTGGTTTTCTTTTTTATCGTTTTCTATATTGTGCTCAATATTCTGTTATAAGTGTTAGAGACTCAAATCCAAACAACTTGGGCAAACACAGGAATTTATTGGTTAAGAAACAAAAAATTACAAGGATAGATCACACCACACATTCAAGGCCTCTAATGACAGGGCTATGAGTCTAATTCGCCCCTCACCTGCATTACAGTTCTTCTTTTCTTTCTTTCTTTTTTTGTACTGAGGATTGAATCCAAAGCCTTCACATTGAGCTACATCCCAGCCCTTTTTAACTTTTTAATTTTCAGACAGTGTCTTGCTGAGTTGTACAGGCTAGGCTTGAACTTGGGATCCTCCTGGCTCAGGCTCCTAGAGTGCTGAGATTACAGAACACCTGGTACCTCTATGCTTCTCTTAGTGAATTGCTATCAGCCTCCTCCTGTTGTAGATGAGTTCTTTTGTCAGACTAGAGCAGATGGCTCAGTTATTACCGTTGTACAGTTCTTTATTCCAGAGCTAAATTTTTTCATTCTTTTGGTATGTTTGTATTGAATCCCAACTTACAGGGTGACTGGCCTTTCTTAAGTCTCATGCTCATCCTTGATCTAATGGGCATGCAATCATCATGTTGCTCATAGTGGAGGAGTGGGAGAGCAAGTGTCTGTAGAGTCAGCCCCATCTGACCTGTAAAAGCTGCTCCACAGGAAAGAGTACTTCTAAAACATGGAGAAAGAGGGATGATCAGAAAAGTACAACTTTCATAACAAACAAGTATCACTTCTATAAACTGGAAAACAATTTGACTTTTGTGTGAGTTAGGGCTCTCTAGAGGAAAATAATCAATAAAAATATGTGTATAATTATGTAAGGGGATTTGTTTGGTGAGCTTATGGGTCAGAGGCAGAGAGTCTACAATGGCTGTCTGAATGCTGGGGAGCAGAGACCCAGGGAGATGCTCAGCCCGAGGATGGAAGCTGCAAAGCAAGAGAGGTTAAGGACCAGTCACAGTTGAAGACCTGAAACGCTCTGGAAGGTGTACCATGGAAGTCTTACAAGGCGGAGGAAACCTAAAACCTGGAAAGCAACGTCCAAAGGTGACAGCAGCACAGCGCACCTGGTTGGGAAGACTGGAGCTCTTCAAGATGGAGGGACTTTCTACTTCTTTCCCTTTTTATTACACCCAAGATAGAAGCCTACTGGCTGGTGTCGCCCACAAATAGGGTAGGTCTTTTCCCTTCGTTGGCTGGCCTACATGTCAGTTATCTGCAGACATGCTCAGAACTGTGCTCCACTAATCTGCTAGTGTTTCTAATCCATTCAATTTGGTGCATTATAATTCTGACTACAATTTTATGAGCAAACTATTGCCTCCCACTCATCTTCCACCATTCCCTCCCCAGCACAGGAGGAAAATAAAAAAGAAACAAGAAACAGCAGCAGCTTTTGGATTTGGGTGGCAGTGGTGTACAATATTTTGCAGCTAACCTCAAGAAGCTAAATTGATGAATTAAATATCCAACAAAAACTAATAATTTTTCTAACTAAAAGACAGCACAGTTATAAATTATCAGAAGTGTCAAACCTAGCAATAAAGTGAAAAATTAGTAGAAGTAAAGGTCATGCTATTGGAGAAAAATATTAAGTGCTGAGTTATAAACAGAAAATCAAGGTTTGAGATAAAATACTGACCTGTCCCTTACAGAAACAAACTAACAAAACAAGAACATGAGCGTGGCTGCTGTCTAGCAGCTCAGTGTTAAGTTCAGAGGGAGATGTGGTGACTCATACACATTTCTGAGTAATATTTCCTTGCAATATTAGTACTTAAAATTCTACTCTCAGGGTAATAATGGCTGATGTCTCTTAGGTGAATAGCAGTGTTGGACCCGTGAATCAGACTGCCTTCTGTAATCCAATTATTCCTGTTGCTTCATACATTCTTTCCCTCCCTTTCATTGTTTAGCAGGATTCCACTGTGTATGTACAACACAATTTGTTTATGCAGCTTCCAACTGATGTGGGCTTTTCCAGCATTTGGCTGTTATGAATGAAGTTGCTATGAACATTTTGTACAGCTTTACTGTTCTTGTTTTTGCTCCTCCTCCTCCCTCCAACCTTTTTTTCTTGTGCTGGAAATTGGACCAAAAGCCTTGTACACATTAAGCATGTACTCTGCCACTGAGCTATAGCCCCAGTCTGTATGTACAGCTGTTTTTATGGACATATGTTGCCACTTTTCTTGAGCAAATATCTACAAGTAGAATTTCTCTGCTGAAGAGTAAAGCAAAATTTAATTTTTAAGAAACTGTCAAATTTTCCAAGTAACTGTTCCATTTTACATTTCCACTGGCAGCATATCAGAGTTCCAGGTATTCCATGTTTTTGTCAACACTTGTTATTGTCAGTCTTTTTAATTTTAGCTATTCATGTGTATGTGATGTGGGACCTTGTCTTGATTTTGATTTTCACTTCCCTGATGACTAATGAGGTTGCACTTTTGGAAATATGCATAGAGGCCTGTGTGTGTGTGTGTGCTTGGGTGCAGTGAAATGTCCATTCAATCTTCTGTTTGTTTTAAAACTGGATCATTTATGTTATTATTATTGAACAATAGGTTTTTCATACATTGTGAATACAAGTCATATGGCATATTTTCTCCTAATATCTAACTTGCCTTTTCTTTTTCTTAAAGAATGTTGCATTTTGAAAATCAAAGGATTAATTTAAAAAATATGGAACGCTTTATGAATTTGCATTCATCCTTACTCAGAGGCTGCGAGAATCTCATTCATGTGCAGACTGTAGTACCATGCCTTTTTCGTTACTACGCTTTTTTTTTGTTTGTTTGTTTTTTTGTCCGGTACCAGGAATCGAACTCATGACCCTTGCACTTGCCAGGCAGGCGCTGTGCCGCTGAGCTAAATCCCCAGCCCCTGTTACTATGCTTTTGTAGTATAATTGTGATCTCTTTTTTACTCAAGCAGCCTTGATCTCTGCTTACAATTGCTTTGGCTCTTCTGGGTCTTTTGTTTTTCCAAATGGATGTTAGGATTTTTTTTTTTTTTTTGGTTTTGTGAAGAATGTCATTAGAATTTTGTTCAGGGTTACACTGAACCTGTAGCGTGTTTTTGGTAACATGGCCATTTTAACAATATTAATTTTGCCAATCCCTGAACATGCATGGGAACATGCATGCTCTTTGCATCTGTTTGTGTCTTCAATTTCTTTCTTTAGAGTTGTGTAATTTTCACTGGAGAGGTCTTTCAGCTCCTTGGTTATATTGATTCCTAGGCATTGATTACTGATTGATTGAAGCTATCGGGAGTGAAGTTGCTTTCCTGATTTCTTTCTCAGGTAGTTCGTTATTGGTTTATAAGAGAACTATTAGGGACTGGGGATTTAGCTTAGCTGCACAGAGCCTGCCTGGCAAGTGCGAGGTCCTGAGTTCAATTCCCGGTACCAGAAAAAAAAAAAAAAAAAAAGAGAACTATTGATTTTTTAATGTTGATTTTGTATATGAATTATTATTTTGAAAGTTTTAAATGAATGCTACACTTCTACTGTTTGTGGAAATCCATTAAGATAATTATAAGTTTTCTTTCCTTTGTCTTTAAATATGGTAACTTGCACTAAATCACTTGTAGATGTTACGTGAAATTTCCTTTCTTGGAATAAATCTCATTTGGTCATGGTGTATTACTCTTTTGTATACTCCGAGTTTGGGGTTGAGAGTATTTTATAGATGAATTAGGCATAAATGTTTGTGAGAGATACTGATTCTTATTTTTCTTTCCTTGTATTACCTTCTTGGTTTTGGTATCAGAGTAGTGTTGGCTTCATAAAATGAATTGGGAAGTAACCTTTTTTTTCTGAAGTAGTTTATGAATTCTTCTCATTTTTTTTCTATTTAAATAATGTTTAATAGAACTTTTGATTGAAGCAATTTTGGGGCCTAGAATTTTCATTATTGAAGGATTTTAAACCACCAATTCATTTTATTTAATTTTTTTTTTTTTTTTTTTGTCTTTTTGAGACAGGGTATTACTGTGCAGTTCAGGCTGGCCTTGAGCTCACTTATGTAGCCCAGGCTGGTCTTGAACTTGCAATGGTCCTCCTGCCTCAGCCTCTTGAGTGCTGGGATTACAAGCATGGACCACCATGCCCAACCCCATCAATTCATTTTAAAAACTGAGATGTGGATATTCAGTTATTATATTTCTTTTGTTAATTTATGTCCTGTAAGGAATTTTTCCATTTCATCTGCATTGTCATGCTAATTTGTGTAATGTTTACTTAAAAATATCTGTAGAATTTGTGGTATTGTTCCTTCAACAACACTGCAACTTGTATATACTTTCTTTTTGCTGATCAGTCTAGCCATATTTATCAATTTGATTTTTCTTAAATCAGACATTTTTGATCTAATAATTTTCTGCATCTTTAACCCCCCATTTTCTACCATTTTATAATTCAGTGTTGTCTTTATTATGTCTTTGTTAAAGCTGACTTTTTTTTGTTTTGCTTTGTTTTTGAACCGGAAATTGAACACAGGACCTTGTATTTGCCCGGCAGGCGTTTATGCCACTGAACTATATCCCCAGCCCTAAAGCTGACTTTGGATTTAATTTGTTCATTTTGTTTTATTTTCTTCAGTTAGAGGAATATTGACATCAATAAAGTTATTGTCAGAACTTTCTTATTTTCCCTTGTAAGCAGTTGATATAAAATTTCTTGTAAGCATGGCTCTGGTTATATCTTGCAAATTTGGTTATGATAGGTTTTCATTTGAATTAAATTCACAATATTCTGAAATTCATCATAGAATCTCCTGTTTGAGTCATGGTTTATCTAGCTGCAAATGTTTCATTGCCACACATCTGGGAGATTTTAAAAAATAATTTTGTTTTTTATTTCTGATTTAGTTTTATCTTAGTTGCAGCAGTATTTTGTATGATTTCTGTACTTTTAAATATATTGAAGCTTCTTTTATGATGAATTTGGTGAATGTTTCTGTGCATTTGAAAAGAATGTCTATTCTACTCCTCTTTGATAGAATGTTCTATAAGTGTCTGTCAAATTGGTTGATAGTGGCATGTGTTCTGTATCATTACTGATTTTTTTCTATTTGTTTCATCAATTACTGAAAAAGTAGTGGCTATCCTAATTATGACTGAATGAATTGTTTTCTCTGACTAATATTGTTTCAGTTCTGTCACTTTATTTCATGTGTTTTGAAACCATTATGAGATACATATAATGATATGCTAGAGGAAGCTAATTCTCACAAAAGTTCACTCTGCTCATCTTTTATCAACTTAGTTTGATATTGCAGTTTAAAATTGGCCACGGTGGCAGTATTTACACAATGGAAATCAGAAAATGCTTTAAATCAGAGCTCTTTACTCAGTGTAAGCCTGCTGTTAAACATTTACCTTTATTGTACAGTACAAATACATTTAACGAGGTTATGTCTTAAGGATATATTTAGCTCTTCATCATTATGAAATGCCAATGTTCATGCATTTAAAAATTTCTGGTTGTGAATTCTGATTTTGTCACATTAATATAGCCATTTAGTTTTCTTATATATATATAACATTTGTGTGTTTTATTATCTTCAAGCCTTTCTTTTTTACATTTCTATGTCTTTATATTTAAAGTAAACTTCTGATACATAGCATATTGTTGATTCTTATTTATCCAGTCTAATATTCTCTGTCTTTTTTTTTTTTTTTTTTTTTTTTGGTAATGGGAATTGATAGAATGTTCTATCAACTCATGACTTCAGGCTTACCAGGCAAGCGCTTATGCTGCTGAGCTATATCCCCAGCCCTGTTCTCTGTCTTTTGAGTATTTGGACCAATTATAGCTAATACATTATCAGTACCAACAGAATTAAATCTACCCTCCTACTCTTTGTTTTTTTTCATTGTCCCATCTGTTCTTTGCTATTTCATTTCCTTGTGGATAAAAAGAGTTTATTTTTGGATTCTATTTGTCTTCATTATTGGTTTCCTCTTCACTCTAGGGTTTGTATACATTTGTAAATTTATCAAAAACATTTAAAAATAATAACTTTTTATATGACATATGGACTCAGTAACAGCATGCATCCGTTTTATACCTGTCATTGTGAAATTGCTGTCATACAGTTTTAAACTTACATTTTTTACTACATCATGCATTATTGCTGTTTTGCTTCAAGTAATGAATTACTATTTGAAAAAAATTACAATATGGGCACCAATATCTTTCATATTTACCCACAATTTTATCACTTCTGCTGCTCTTTATTTCTCTAAGCTTCTGTAATTTCCTCCAGCATCATTTTTCTTATCACATATGTGGCAGTGCAGGTCAGTTGGAAAGGAATTCTCTATTTATTTTGCCTTTATATTAGAAATATATTTTCTCTGGATATGAAATTCTAAGTTGACAAGGTTCCTCTATTCTTTGCTTTCGTTTTTCTTATTTACTTATTTTAAAATTTTTCAAGGACAAAGGTTGTTTATTCAGGCTTGACCCCTTGATAAAGCTGTCCTCTAAGAACATAGCATTTCAAGTTAGGAGAACAATAATAATAATCAGGTTGGTTTGACCTAGCATTTCTTTTCTTCCTTTTAGCAAAGGCTTCCCAACTGGCCCCTTTCCCAGCCATTTCCTAAAAAATCTTGGAGTGCTGGGGGCAAGGGTCACTTCTTGTCAGCTTTTTCCAGGACTGCTGAATCTACCTCTTTCTGAGCAGCCGGGCCTGTGGCTCACACCCTCTGGAAAGCTGCCAGCTCTTCTTCTTCGTCAAGGTCCTTCACCATATGAGTATCCAGGGAACGGGCAGAGCTGAAGATGGAGTGGACAAAGAGGAAAGTATCATCCTGGCTTGATGTGTGCAATCTCAGATATATGCATCAGGTAACTGGGTCTGTCCCCCCTCCCGTCTCCAGCCCACGCCCCTGCCCACCTCCCGTCAATCCCAAAGGGTGCCTTCAAGCAGCAGGAAACGGTTGAGTTGTCCAATCTTGACTTTAAATGTGCTATCAGGCTTCACAAAAAGCTTCGTAGGCAGAGGAATGTCTTCTTTGATGTCCTCTGCCTTCATGTTGAACTCCTTGCAGAAATGACTGATACAAATGCCTGACTGACCCAGGATGGAGCCAAGTGGAGACTCTGACATGGCCCCATCCACACCCACAGTGACCCAGATCGTGCCACTGGCCCTGGGCTTCCTGAGGGCCCATGTGGTTTAACTTAACTTTGATACGATACTTGGCTTTTCTTTTAATACTTTAAAGCTGTCATCATGTTTGTGTGGTTTCAGGTGAGCGGTCTGCTGTGAGTCATATATTTGTTCTTCTGTACAGAAGGTACTGCTGGTTCTGAGTGCTTTCAGGAGGTGCTGTAGCATGAATTTATAGCAATTTGGTAATCACATGTCTTGTGGTTTTCTTTAACTTTAACACCCTTGTAGTTTTATAAAATTTGAAACATTTGGGCCATTACTTTTCATATTTAATATTTTCCCTCACTTCTGTATTCCCATCTGGAAATCCAGAGGTCACTGATTCTCTGTTAATTTTTTTCTCTCTACCATTTTGAATAGATTTTAAAACTATGTCATCATGTCCATTGGTATTTTCTTCTGTAGTGCCTAATATATTATGAACTCTAGTAAAATTTTTATTTCAGATATAGTACTTTTTACCAGATGTTCATCTTGTTCTTTTTATGTTTTTCTCTTTTTTCTAATCATATCCTTATTTTTGTTATATCATCAAGTGTATGGAGGCTATCGAACGTCATCTTCTGTTAATTCAGTTGTTTCTGGAATGTCTTCGTTTTTTAATTTTCAGTGGTTTTTCTTCAGGTTTTGAGTCATATTTTCCATTCAGTAAGATACGATTGATCAAATGATGGATATTCTACATTTTAGATTAAGTGTTGGATTTTGGTGTATTTATTTAGAGTGTTGACTGTTTATCTGGTATGCTCTAAAATCTCTTGTGAATTAGTTTTCTAGGGGGAATCTCACAGTAACATATACGATAGAGCTAATTTGCCCTAATAGCAAACTTGGATCTTCTCGAAGTCCTGTGTATTCCATAAGCCGTCCACTCTGACGGATGAGGTTTGAACAATAGCTGGTGCTCTATGAGCCAACTCTGTGAACTTTTGAGTGTATAAATCTCTGCTGATTATTGGTGTTCTGGAAATTATTCATTGGTTCATCTTGTGGAATTTCACTTTATTGTGCATTGGTATTCAACCCAATGTTAAAGGAAAACCTTTTAGATTTTTGGGAATTCTTTCTCTGCATTATTCTCCTTTTCAGGAATTATGTCCTGCAAACTCAGCCCCCAGCCTTCTTCAACTCCAGTCTCTACCTCAGCTCGGTTTGGGTTCCTGCTACCTGTGCTGCTGTCTGTATTGCCTCTAGGCAGAGAGCTGGGCAACTGCTGGGGTCACCGCACCTCTTTCTGTCCTTGCAGGGATCGTAGCTCTGATCTGTCTGCTGTCCAATGTCTGAAAGTGATTGTTCCTGTATTTTTTCCAGTTTTCTTCTTGTTTATAGTGGTAGATAATTCCAGGCTCCATTACTCTGTCACGGTAGAGAGTGAAACACTGCGGCTTAATGATAGTGGAAAAGGATAAAGCAATTATAGTTCCAGTTTATAAAGTTTGGGTTTCTCCTATCTTCAGCTGTATGGATAAGTACACTTTGTTATTGTACATTTGGTAGTCCTGGTGAATGAAGTATGAAGACACTTTCTTTTATGTAATACGTGGGGCATTTATCAATGGCATAAACTTTTGACAATTTGAATTTTTTCTGATTATAAAGATAATGCCATTCTACTGTGAACAAAATGGAAATACAGAAGAGTTCAAAGAAAAGATAAAATTCGATCATAAACCTAGTTCCCAGAGCCTACTAATGTAAATATTTTTATTTCTACCAAAGAAAGATATAAAACTGATAGTGATCTTTTATACTACAGTAGTAGGGGTTAGAGCAGGGCGTCACAAATAACTCATAAGTATCAGTCTAAACAGAAATTGTAAGGATGTTTAAGAACATGATTTGAAAGCAAAATAATTTTATTTAGCATATAGTCAACATTAAAGTTTTTATTTATTTATTTATTTTTGCTTTTTGAGACAGGGTCTCTCTATGCAGTTCAGGCTGGCCTTGAGCTCATTTTGTAGCCCAGGCTGGTCACGAACTGTTGATGATCCTCCTGCTTTAGCCTCCCGAGTGCTGTGATTACAGGTGTGCACCACCACGCCTGGAAACATTTAAATTTTAAATTTAAAATGTCAACATTTTTGGATTTGTGGCATACTATTAATTCTAGAAATTTTGGTAGCACTCAAGAAGGGCTTGCTAAGCAAGTCCACAATGACTACTACAATAATAGAGCTCTGTGTATAAAAGTACCCTTAGCCTATGCACTAATTATCTGCTTCTTTTATATATGCTTCAGTGTGAGAACTCTGAAGTCCATGACTTAGAATTGATAGGTAGATGGCAATTATTTGAACCTTAGAGCTGGATGAGTCTGTGCTGAGGAGGAGGTGGCATTTTCCAAAGTGCAAATTTCATAGTCCAGAAAAGAGATGTTTGAATGAAGGAAGAACCCTAGGACTGGAGAGTCAGATTAAAAATGGGATTATTCTTACAAGAGGACTTCTGGCCAGGGTTTCCTATCCTGGCATGATTCCTTTGAACTTTGGGGAAAGACTTATTTAGAGCTCTTCTTTTGATTACCCCTTCTTCTAATGCTGTAATTTCCTTAAATTTCCCTGAGCTAAAGCACAGTCTGTTGTGCTGGTGCTGAGGATCAGAAAGGAACAGATCAGTCAAGTAATGTGAGGTCTGTCCTGCACCAACTTCTAGTGTCCATGGAGAAGAAATAGTACATGGTGGGGCTTGGGTTTAGAACTAGCTAGTAGGGTGGAGGGGGCCTGCCGCAGGGCTGGAAGCACCTAGGCATGCTCTACTACAACAAAGCCATCTGGAATGGTGTGAGTCAGAATTTTGTTTTCCCACTATTTTTCTTAAAGAAAAGAGAGCTTTTAAAGGAATAAGAGGTATAGAAAATTTGCTTTACACAGGATACTTGTTAAAATACTTGGATCACACCAAAGATCCAGTATGTGCCCTGCCTTTTCAGAGAATTTGAATGTTTTCCTGTGTCATCAAATATAATTTGCAACTGCGACTTTTTCAATGTCATTTTTATGTCCATATACAATGTTCCAACATGTGGATGTCTCAGTCATTTATGTGGATAATATTTATATCTAGAAATAAACTAGTTGGCAGGTGTGTAACTAGCTGTTGCAAAATGCCTGCTTCCTTTGGAGCATGGGGCTAGTGCCCAAATAATTTGGGAATCCTCACTCTGAATGATTGGCTTGAGATTCCTTGCAGAAGAAGAAAACACCTTACAGATTCATGGGTGTGTTTGAATGATACTGTTAACACAGTGGATTTTGTTAAATCCGGACCTATAATGGCTCAACAGTTTTCTATAACTTAAGATTGTAGAAAACGACTTTCATGTTCTATTACTGCATGCAACAAGCGGTCAAGTGGTTGAGGTTTGTCAATGGCCAGACTGTGTTATGAGCTGAAGTAGCAGCTGTCTCTCAGTTTCACATCTGACTTACTGGAAGCGAGATATTATCTGGTTCATGTCTCACTTCCTTGGCAGACACACTTCTTTCAGTCAATCTGACTATATTAAGTCAGCCTTAAGGACAAAGACCTCACTGTCTTCTTTACTCATGACAAAATCATAGCCACAGAAACAAAGTGCAAATTCTGATATTCAAATGAAAAAGTCCTACTGAGTTATTTTCCTACCCCGGGGACCCCTCTCAAAGAGTAATTTTATGATGGAGGGTTCCATGAGGAATGTTACAGTGCCGTGACATTGCTGTAGATGCTGTCACGTCTGCGAGCCAAGCTGCTTTCAATAAGTGTTTTCTCTGGAAACTGGAAGTGGTGACACAGTACAGGTGCCAGCACACTTCCTGTCTGCAGAAATACAAAAGAGTACTGAGTGAACTCAAGTGAAACAGAGACTCCACAGACATTTCTCAGCTGTTATGTAGTCGAATACCAGATAATGTATGGTGTTACTGTCCAGATACAACAAAAGAAGCTACCACTACCCCCATCTCTTGGTATTATAATGCCATCCCCCTCAGATGGATATGTGTAGTAGTTTGGGATTTTGCAAGGGGAACAATATAATATAGGACACATATTTTGTACGGTTATTTATAATAGTCACCCAAAGAATCATATACAAAAAAGAGAGTGCAGGAAGTTGATCCACACACTAATGTCCTGCATGAGTCCAGCTGAAGACCTAGAGCCCATAACAATGCCTCCCATAAGTCCAACTGGAGGCCCAAAACCCATGTCAATGTCTCATGCAGGTCTGTTTCACAGATCTGCTCTGGGAAGGCTCAGAAGTCAGTGGTGGAAGCTTGAAGGTCTGTGCCAGCAGGATGAAGGATCGCTGCTAGCAGGCTGAGGGATCTGCACTGGAGCCAGGAAATAATGCTCAAAGTAAGAACCAGAGCTCCCTCGAAAGGTACCACAGCGACACTCAGCAACAGTGAGGTCCCGAGCTCTTCCAATGATGAGAACAGCCAAGTTCCCATCAGGAAAGCCAAGGTGACAAGGTTCTCCGGGAGACTGAGCAGGGCACCGTCTTCCCCTCTGGAGCCAGGAAGTGATGCTCAGAGTGAGGATCAGAGGTTCCCCAAAGTGATCCGAAGCCATTCTCGGTGATGGTAAGGTCCTGAGCTCCTTTGGCAAAGAGAACAGCCAAGTTCATCAGGGAAGCCAGCATGACAAGCTCCTCCAGGAAAACCAACAGCTCCCTATAGCACCTAACAGCTTCTAAACTTCTTTCTCTCCACTTCTGCCTCTTATGCTGCTGGCAACAATCCTCATGTGGGCCTCCCACACACAGCACCATGCCGGTTCAGTTTGGCTTGGTGTCACAAGTTGACCACCAGTTGTCAATCCACCATAGTATGTATTGAAAGAGATGTGTGAAAAATGTGTAGGAAATTATAATCCTCACAGTGAGCTTGAGAACTGAGGTGTGAATTTGTTATTCCCGTTACTAGTCTCCAGATATCTTTCTCAGACATGCGCATCTCAGCTGGCTGAGTGTTATCCATTGTGCAAAGATGAGTATTTTTCATTCTTACAGCTGCTGTTACAAGCCAACTTCTTTGTATATATCTAAAATTCTTTTTAAAAATTGCCAGTGGTAGCTTTAATTGGCTTGACTGTTGCCTTAAGCGCTGTGACAGAGGCTAATGGAGCTTACTGATACTTGCACACTCCCTGATATACCCCAGTTTTCCATGCAGTTGGGGTGGCCCCATGAGTAGGTCTAGCCAACAGAATGTGAGCAGAATGACAGGATTTTCTTTGAGGTTGATGGAAGTAAGGGTCCAAGGTGCCCTCCCACTCTATCTTCCTCCATACCGGCAGTGGAGGTACATGTTGATGGATGATGCTAGAATCTTAGTGTGAAAGCCGCTTCTGTCTCTGCACCAGGTTTTGGAGGGGAGCCTTCATGGAGAGCCCCCCAATAGTCATTGGCTTATGACACGACCAAGAAATATATTTTTGTTTTGTTAAATTTTCCCGTGGTATGAAATTTTGGGGTCATTTATAACTGCTGCTGGTGTTTCTTATCCTTTAGAACCTCACTCCCTATTTGCACTGATACTCTTGGAAACACTCCATCTGTGTTTCCTCAAGGGCAAGCACAGCAAGTTCTTGGGTGCAGGCCTAGAAATGGACGTCTACGTGTAAAAGGATACACCTGTTACCGATTTCCCCAGCTAAAAAGTCGTCTTTAAATTACTATGTGTACTCTTCCGGGATTATAATCTGATAACATTTTCTGACGTTGATTTATATAACTGAAAGAAGTATATTCATTTCGCTATATTCTGAAATTAGAATATGGCCTTCATGTGCATCCTAGATACATTTCTGAAACTTGTGTTCTTCTAGGCCTAGACATCATAGGTAATAACCAGATGGCCTTAAGATATAATAGAGTGGTATTATTTTCATTTGTTTATTTATTCATTTAGTGAAAAGGTAGTTAGTACTTAATATGAGTCTTAGTGCTACACAGAATGGAAATGTGCTGTACAATTCAGTGATCTCTGGCCAAATGAAGCTGTTTAAATTTAAATTAATTTAGATTAAAAATAAAAAATTCAGTTCCTTGCTCACATTAGCTACATTTACAGTGCTTAGTAGCTACCCATAGCTAATAGCTACCTCATTGGACAACACAGGAGAACACTTCCATCACCCCTAAACTTCTGCTAGAATAGCACTTATCAAAGAGGAAGGTGAACATGTAAACATAAAATTTTTAAACTTAGAAATTATTTTATAAAAAATGTATAAGTATGAAGCCAAGGATATAGCTCAGCAGGGCAGTACCTGCCTGGCAAGAGTGAGGCCTTGAATTTGATTCTTGGTACCAAAAAAAATTTATAAGTATGATGGCGGAGTTAAGAGCTTCAGGATCCATTCCCTGTCTTGAGGTCAAGAAGTCTTGGTATTGGAGATGAAATTTGATTTGTGGGGGAGTTCTGGGAATCAAACCCAGGGCCTACAGACATGCTAAGCTGGCACTTTGCAATTGACCTACATTCCAGCACTGTGGAGATGAAATTTGAACTAGATTTTAAAATATGAGAAGGAATTCACTAAACTAAGAAGGAGCAAGAGAGGGCATTCTATTTACAGGGAAGAGCAGATACAAGGTTAAATAAATGCAAATAGGTTGGTAAATTTAGTATGACTAGAGGGAAAAACAAAAATGAACAAACCAGAGTGAGGTTGGGTGTGACAAAAGCCACACAGAGAAGTGACTGGCAGGACAGAAAGTGTCCAGGCATTGTTAAGTATCATTTAAACAAGAGCATAACGTAATCAGACTGACATTGTGTTAAGGACACCTGCTGGAACTATTGATGTTCCAAGTTCAGGTTTGAGGGTATTTATTATTGATCCCAGCAAATAAAGATATAAGCAGTGATAATTTAGTTGAGGAGAACGAACTCAATTCTAGAGGTATTTTTATATTAGAATTATGAAGTTAGCCTTACAAATTCTTAATAAAATTACAGACCAATCAGAAGTTAGCCTTACAAATTCTTAATAAAATTACAGACCAGTCAGAATGTGGGTATGAATCAGGTGACAGGAGACGTATGGGTGTGGGGATGGGTGACTCAGATTCTACTCACTTAGAATAAATAAACGGGGCTTGGCACAGGTCTCTATCCTACCAGGCGAAACCCACGCTCAGGAGAAAGTGGTGTGTATATCAGTACATAGAGGAAAATACTCTGTGAGCTTCCTAGCACTTGGACAATTGAAATTGGAGAAAGATACTTCCTCCTTGAAGTTCATTTCATTAAAGAGCCTCTTTGGATGATACTTCTGTGTTGAAGGGCATTGCTTTTCAGTGCATTTATTGTGTCATCTTAGATTTCCAGGCTGTATTTTGAGTTTTCTTAACAGAGGGCTACCTGCATGTTGAGAGATGATGCTATAAATAGTTGGAGGTGAGGTATTTGGAATTCACCTGTCAGGCTTGTCCAAGTGTCTTCTATGGCTGGTGGATACATGTTGTTGATGAGCTTTCAGGGGTTGATCGCAGCTTCAGAGCTTGGTTCCGAATTATGTTTATATCTCTGACTCGTATTTAAGTCTGTCAAAGCAAATTAATAGTGATTTATCAAAAAGGGCAGGAAGTGTGGCAAAGTCAGTTGACCAGATTAACCAGCCACCCCGTTTCCCTTTGTCAGCGTCTCACTTAGTCTGACTTCCTACTCACTTGAGCGAACATCCTGTCGTTATCCCTGTACTCCTCAAGTCAGCACTTTGCTAACGATTTTCTGTTTTGGAGCAAAATGTCCTAGAAATCAAGGAAGCGAAATTAGTAAGTCTGGGGAGAGAGAGAGACAGAGAGAGAGAGAGAGACAGA
>NW_004955420.1:20866177-20886469 GCF_000276665.1 Chinchilla lanigera | reverse complement strand
GAGAGGGAGAGAGAGAGGGAGAGGAAGAATTAGATGTCCTGGAATTTGAGTATGGTGAGTGCAAGAGTTAGAGGAAGGTGGTGTATCCCATTCTCTCTCCAGAGCACTGCCTGTGGTGATAAACCCTGCCAGACTAAACGCCTTCTGGGAAAGTGACTACCCATAACCATGTGGAAAAGCAGTATTTAAGTTCCTTTTGTCAAATGGTAAAAGGATTAATATTAAAAATACACATTTCTCATGTAAGAATTTATACTGCTTCTAGTTAGTATATTGCTTATCTCCAAAATGCAAGGCTAAAAAGGCTTCAAAATCAATACATTTCTGTTACCTTCTTTACATCTTTGGTAATTTTTTTTCTAAGCTACTGACACTTTTTGGGAAAGACCCTTCTTCCAGTGATCATAAATTTGGTAACTGTCTTAGTCCCTTTGTGCTGCAGTAGCAGAATACTTGGGACTGAGTAACTCACAGAGGACAGAAATTTATTTCTTAAGGTTCTGGTACCTGGGAAGTCTAACACCACGGTGTCAGCACCCAGTAAGGGTCTTGTCTCTGTTTCCAAGATGGCGCCTTGAACACTTGCATTCTCCAGGTTGGAAGAATGCTGTGGTCTCACAGGGAAGGAAGCAGAAGAGAGCAAACTCACTCCTGCGTTCTCTTTCTGTAATGTCATTAATTCACGTGTGTGAAATCCTCATAATCTAAACATCGCCAGTTAGGAATCTACTCCCAACGTGGTTGTGCTGGAGGTTAAGTTTCCAACATATAAATTTGAGGAAATTCATGCAGACCACCGCTGTAGCTTATTTTTGATATGCAAAATAGTTTTTTGTTGTTCTTCCAAATGCTTTTGTTACATTGTTCATGTTACTTGTCATAAATCAGTGTCTCGTAGGAAAACTGAGGATGAATTCAAACTGCATTAATTATGTAAAACACAAATACTACAACAATATCCTTTCTAATCTTTTCTTTAAAGTTATACTTATTAAAACTGGTAAAATCCCAAACTGCCATGGAGTTAAGATAAACACCTTACTAGGTACCTCCTCCTCCTTTCTCTTCTTCCTCTTTTTTTTTTTTTCCCCAGTGCTGGGAATTGAACCCAGGGCCTGAACATGCCAGGTAAGGGCTCTACCTATTAGCTATACCCCAGCCCTAGGCCTCTTCTTATAGCAGTAGAAATAAAAGTGATTCTAGCAGTTTTCTTGAATATTAAACATACTGGAAAACCTTACTTCATTAAAATTAGTTTTGATGGTTGCCCAAGTCATTCATCCTCTATTTATATTAAATATACAGTGGCTATATTTAATGACGGAGAAGGGTCATGCTACACAGGGAATACATGGGTCTTGCTGGAGAAAGGCTGCATAAATGATGTGCTACAAGAACCCTCTGGACATCAGGAAATCTTTATGTTGGCCCTCTTTTCTGCCCTCTGCCTGATCTCTGAGTTACTATACCCTTGTTAGGAAATTCTGGAGATTCACTGCATTGTAGGACTGTAGGACTGCCTGGTAGCCTAGAAGAGATGCAGTGGTAAAAAGCTCCTAGATTTTAGGTGGATTTAGCCCTACTGGCTAATTAATCAAGCCACTTAGAACAGTATACTGGGCCAACTACTGGAGGATGTGGTGGAGTTCAAAAGATGAGATTGAAAATGAGGCGTAGGGGCAAGTGCAAGGTCGTGAGTTCGGTTCCCAGTACCGGAGAAAAACCAAAAAAAAAAAAAAAAAAAAAAAGAAAATGAGGCGTAGGCTGTAGACAGAAATACTCAGTGACTGGCATGAAGAGGTCAGTTCTTTCCAAAGATTTTTGGGGTCAAAGCTGTCTCAAGGGATCCCAGTGAAGTTTTCATGAACCTTTGTACACTCATTGTAGCATATGAAGAAGTAGAGGACTGAGAAATCCAAGTTTCCTCACTGAAGAACACTGTTCGTTCTTCCAGATGAGAGTTATTGTAAATGTATAGCAGACACAATGTGGTTTATGTCAGAGTAGACAAAGAAATAAACAGAACCAGATACTAGTCTTGAATACATAAATTTATTCATCATAGAGGTATCTTCATATATCAGGGAGAAAATAATGGATAATTTAATAAATGATGATAGTTGACTATGTAGATTTAAAAACCCATGAAATCAAATGCCTGTTTTGTACCACGCATGCAAGTGAATTCCATAAAAGTTAAAGACTTCAACATAAAAATACTTAAAAATTTTAGAAGAAAATATAAGAATAAGAAAGGAGTTTACAGACAATACTCAAAAATGCATAAACAATAAAGGAAAATTTTATATGTTATTGGAGTAACATTAAAATTTTCTGTGAATCAGAAAATACTCCCCCAAAATGTGGAAGAGACAAACCACAAATTGGAAGAAAGCAATATATTTTCCAAAACATGCAAAGGCCTTGAGAACCAGTGGCACCAAGTATTTTTTGAAACTGTAGTAAATATGAGCAAAATAAATAAATAAAAAGAAAGTTGGTTTCCATTGTATTCTAAGCTATGCAGGAGGGCGACTGCTCCACCTTATCCTGGAAGAAGATTGAGAAAGTAAAGCAAAGGGCTTAGGGACAGGAGTGGGAAAATGGTGCTTGTAATTAATTCAGTACCAGTATTGGACAGGATGCCACGGAAATGAGCTCAGGTAATCAATCAGCAATATGGTAGGCTGACACAGTTTCCTGGGTAGAGAAGAGATTAACATACCAGGAAACTGAAGAGGAAACAGGTATATGAGAGTGGGACAGAGAGAGTGATTTTCAGCTGTGAAATAAGCTTTCACGGCTAAGGCTAGAGGTTCACAAGTTTGAGGCCAGACTGACCTACACAGCCAGACCCTGGTTCAAAAAAAAAAAAAAAAGATTTCTAGCTGAGCTACATTCCTAGGCAAGGTAATGAGGGATGATAACTTTCCTTCTCTCCTTCCCCCCTCAACAAGACCAAGAGTTGCATTATTTTTACACAACGGAATATTACTCAGCTGTAAAAAAAGATAATCTTGAGGCTTTTATAGGAAAATGGATACAACTAGAGACGATACTCATAAGGGAAATGAATCAGACCTGCATGTATAAACACCATATTGTCTAATTAGTGTAAGAACCTGAAAGAGTGAATAAAATCTAGGAGGTACAATAGACATTGTGAAAAGAAAGGAAACTGCTCAAAAGGAAAGAACAACTGGGATGAGGGAAAAGAGAAAAGAAAGAATGGGAAAATTGTATATATATGTATACACAAGATAGCTAACATAGTTGTACTACTGACTTCTACTGGTTTATTGAAAGGAACGGTTAATGTTTAAGTGTTTGATCAATCTTACATGTCTATATTTATTTATCTGAGTGTCCAATTTGAAGATATCAATATGTGATACAACAACCGTTGTTAATTTCCTATCACCCTGTCTGAAATTCTGTATTGCTTGTGTTGCTTTTGTGTTATTTTGTAAATGTATGTGTGTTTGTTAATATGTTTTCATTCTTTTATCTTTAAAATAAAAAAAGTAAAAAAAAAAAAACAAGACCAAGAGAATAGCTACTTAGAAGAAATTTTGCAATATGAAGCAGGACAAAAAAATCGCAAGAGTTAATGCTGTATTAGGAAATAACAGCGGTGTAAGGTGCAGGTTCAAAAGAGAGGCAGCCTTGCTGCACCGGGATTGTCCTCCGTGGGCAACAGAGTCTTGGGGGCTGTGAGCAAGCCTTCCTGAGACAAGGATTTCACTTTACCCACACTGAAAGGACATGGAGCAGGGGGCAGATGGGCTGAGTGTGGAGGTCCTGTAGCTGCGAAGACCTAGATCAGTGGTTTTCAGAGTGGTTCTCAGACCAGCAGTATCAGCATGGGAACTTTGTAGAAATGCAGAAAGCTTGGGCCTTGTTGCAAACCTATGGAATTAGAAGTTCTTGGGAGTGGCAACCAGTAATGTGTCTTAACAAGCCCTCCTGGTAAGCACACTGGAGTTTGAGAAGCACTGACCTAGATGTAATATTTTAAATTGCCAAATTAAGCGTGCATACCCATACGCAATCATGTGCAAGCACTACAAATAGAGCTGTTGTTAGTTTCTAGTTCCTATGATATAGAAGGTTGGGGACAGTCATTTGTTTTGTAACGCTCTTTTCTTCTGAGATGTTTGTGTGAGATGATTCTCTTTTCTGTCCCCTCCTGTTTTCTCCCTAATTGGTTTTATTGAAATAGACACTAAAACAATTGAAGAATTTTTATAGCAATATAGAGGATTAAAATATCTGAGTTGTGCTCCTCCAAAGCAAATACCATGTCACAGTCATCTTGTTCTGTCTTGTAACAGTTTTATTGAAATGTAGTTCATACACCACAAAATTCGCCTGTTTAAAGTGATCCCCCAATTGAGTGGTTTTTTAGTGTATCCACAAAGTTGCAAAGCCATAACCACAATTGCAAAATATTCATCATCCTACAAGGAAACCTCATTCCTGTGAGTCATCATTCCTTATTTCCTCCCAAATCGTCCAGCTCTAGGCTACTCTTGATCTATTTTTCATTCCGACAGATTTACCTGCTTTGGCCATGTCATGTAATGCCATTTACTATGATATATTTTGTGACTGACTTTATCCACTTAGTATACATACCATTTTCATTATTATTGTTATTATTTTTTTTTTTTTCCGGTACTGGGAATCGAACTCATGACCTCGCACTTGCCAGGCAGGCGCTGTGCCACCGAGCTAAATCCCCAGCCCCTGCCCATACTATTTTCAAAGTTCATCCATGTTGTATCATCTTTCGGCACTTCTTTCCTGTTAATTGTTTAATATTTTGGATATATTACTTTGTTTACTCATTTACTAGTTGATGGACACTTGGATTGTTTTCACTTCATTATTATTATAAATAATTCTGCTGTGAACATTTATATATCAGTTTTGTGTATCTATACATTTTCATTTCTTTTGAGTATGTATCTAGGAGTGATATTTTCAACCTTTTGAAAAACTGTTTTCCAAAGTGGCTGCACCATGATTTTCCCAGCCTACGAGAGTTCCAGTGTAGGAGAATTCCAGTTTCTTCCCAGTGTATGAGAGTTCCAGTTTCTTCATATTCTTACCATTTACTATTTCCTGTGTTTTAAATTATAACCATCCCAGTGGGTGTGAAACAGTTTCTCATGATGGTTTAGGTCTGCAGTTCCTTGAGGGCTAATGAGATGGAGCATTTTTTTTTTTTTTTTTTAAACAGATTCTCACTATGTAGTTCAGGCTGGCCTTGAACTGACTATGTAGCGCAGACTGATCTTAAACTCGCAGCAATCCTCCTGCCTCAGTCTTGAGAGTGCTGGGATTGCAGACATGTATCACAATGCCTGGCTCAGAGCATTATTTTTGTCATACAGGCTATTTGAACATCTTCTTTGCAGAGGTGTCTATTGCTTATTTTTACATGGGTTATTTGCCATAATATTACTGTGCTATATCTTTATATATTTCCCTCCCTTCCTTTCTCCCCCTCTTCCTTCCTTCCTTCTTGCCTTCCTGCCTTCTCCTTATCCTTCTCTGTCTCCTCCTCCTCCTCTTCTTCCTCCTCCTCCTCCTCCTCTCTCTTTCTCTTGGACTCAACCTAGGACTTGCACATGCTAGGCAAGTGGCAAATGATCTACAGCTGAGGTATACCTTCAATCGTGCTTTCTTACTTTTTTCTCTATATGTTCCACTTTTATTATGAATATATAACTTTTTGTCACTTTCACTTTATTTCAAAGCTCAATTTCAGGGCTTCCGATATTTATTTAACTGCTAAAGAAGATCCTGGAACACACTTTACAGATGTCATTGAGAATAACTTTCACCAAATGAAATGTGCTGATTTATCCAGCATTATGATTACATTGCTAGAATCACAACTGTGATTCTCAAAAAAACATGTACCAGTTTCTTAGTGTAGACAAGAACTAATGTAATAATTAATTCAAATTTTATCAAGCTGTGACAAACTGATAACTTCTATAACTATTTTAATTAATATATTTATTCCAATTCTCTATTTCATAAAATAAAGTAAATGCTCTTTCTTTAATTATTCTTTCTTGGGGCTGGGGATTTAGCTCAGTGGCACAGCACCTGCCTGGCAAGCACAAGGTCATGAGTTTGATTCCCAATACTGGAAATAAAACAAAACAAAACAAAACAAAATAATAATTATTCTTTCTTTACTTGGTTCTCTTATTTGAAATAAAGTTAGAATACTAAAGAATAAAACATAATGCTAAAGTTATTCACAATAGTGATAAGTTGAACATCAAATTATTGGAAAATGGTTAAGTAAGTTATCATCTATCCATAATGGAATAGCATGCAACCATCTAAGGTATGTTGTAGAATACTCATTGAAATTGTTTCTGCGGAGAAAGTAAAAGCAAAATACATGATATAACTTTGTGATATTGATATACCAAGATCTTTGAGGGATAATGTTTAGATATGTAGATAATCATATCACTTGTGATTTTTAATCTTTCTTTTGTGTTCGTGTGCATTGAATATATACTATTTTTTAAATTAGAAAAATGTTACTAAGCTATCCTTATTTTTTTACTTTAAAGGGGAAAAAACCCAATAACAAAATAACAACAATGAAGATGAAAACAAAACAATACAAAAACAATAAAAATGATACAGGACTTCAAAACAAGATGACAGGAATTAACAGTGGTTGTTATATTACATATTGTTATCTTCAAAGAAAGTGGCTCAGATTACCAGATTAAGAATGCAAGATTGATCAAACCATTAAAGATGATAACAAGTAATGAAAAAACATTAGAAATGATACAGAGCTTCATTAAAGAAGACAGTAGGGATTCAGCAATGGTTGTTATATTGGGTATTGTTGTCTTCAAAATAGTTGTTAAGAAAAGATATTCTTTATTAAAGAGAAGAGGAAGAAATAAGAACAGAAATACTCCCCAGCCTACTCTTGCAAGTGTGCCTGTTCATGATAAGCCATCACCCTCTGTCTCTGAACTCTGATAGCCAGCTAAGAGCAAGAGGAATGGTGTTAATGACAAAGGACCCACATGACACAAAACGGATGACTTTGCACTCAGACTTCTTGTTATAAGCCTATACTTGAAACATTTTTGGGTGTGGTTCTTATTCCTCAACCTATTTGAAAAAAATCAACTAGCTGATTATTGTTATTTTGTTTTCCCTTAAAGCCAGCCTTTAACATACCCTCTTACTATTAAACACATACTGATTGAAATTTTGTGTGATTACTAGTATATAATGGTGCTTTTAAAGAATATATACCTATAAAACCAAAATGTTGGCTTTAAAGTTATACTTTATGTTTTGCAAAGACAAAAGGCATTTTTAACTTCTTTGGTCACTTTCTTAATAGTATCCTGTTTTAGTTTTCTAGGGCTGCTTTAACAAAGTGCCACAAAGTGGTGGCTTACACAATAGCTTTTTCATTTTAGTGGCTAAGAGGTCCAACATCAAGCCATTGACAGGGTTGGTTACTTCTGAGGGCCATGAGAAATGATCTATTCCAGGCATCTCTCTCTGGCTTGCACATGACTGTTTTCCTCCTGGGCCTTTAAATTGTGTTCTCTCTGTACACATCTGTGTCCAGATTTCTTCTTATAAAAATTCAAATCTTGTGCAGTCGGGAGCTACTGAATTACTTCATTTTAATGTAATTACCACTGGAAAGACAGTCTCCAATCAAATGCAGTAACATTCTGAGGTGCTAGGAGGCTAGGACTTCAATATATAAATTTTCAGGGCACATTATTTAGTGTACAACATGTCCTTCAAAGTGCGGAAAGTGGATGTTTTTGGGTGAAATACAGTTTATTTTTACAATTGTCACTTGGGCTTTTGGTGTCATTTAAGACATCATTGCCTAATCCAAGGTCATGAAAGTTTACTACTGTTTTTCTTTAAGAATTTTATAATTCAGCACTTATGTCTAGTCTAGGTTTTGATTTACTTTCAGTTGAGTTTTATGAATATTATGAGGTGCATGCAATTCTATTCTTTTGCAGAAAGTGTAGTTATTTCCATACCATCTATAGAATTAGCACCTTTGTTGAAAATCATTTGATTATATGAAGATTTATTACTAGACTCTCAATTCTACTACAATTCTACTCTCAATTCATTTATGTATCTATATCTATCTATATCTATATTCTTTTGTCCAGTAGCACACTATCTTGATTACTGTAACTTTTGTAGTAAATTTTGAAATTGTGAAGAGAATCTTCTGAATTTTTCTTTATCACTTTATCAAGATTACTTTAACTCTTTGGGCCCCCACTGCAATTCCCTATGAATTTTAGGATTAAGTTGTCAGTTCTACCAATAAATTATATCCATGGCCAATTTTAAAATTAAGATTTATGGATTTTTCTTATTTACTTTTGAATTCTTCATTTGAGTATTCATTCACAGTTGATTAAATACTTTATAAATACCTTATTTAACCTGTTGCTGGTCTTTTACTTTTAAGATGATTCTTATTTTTACCAAAGTTTTTGCATTTAGTGTGACCAAATTTATTATGCTTTCCTTTTATGTCTTATAACTCTTGTAACTTATGCACAAAATGTGTCTCTATCCGCACATTGTCCTTGAAATCTATTTTTATGTGATTAATAGGGCTATTCCTATATTATTTGATTTGGCACTGGCCTGATATATTTTTTTTTCATTTATTATTTTAAAAATTAGTCAGGCATGGTGGGGCACACCTGTAATCCCAGCATTTAGGAGGCTAAGGCAGGAGGATCACTGAGAGTTTGAGGATCAGTGAGAGTTGTAGCCTGGGCTATAAAGTGAGCTCAAGGCCAACCTGAACTGCATAGCGAGATCCTGTCTCAAAATGACCAAAAAAAAAAAAAGAAAAAATTAATACATGTCTGCAGTACATGTTTACATTCCTTATGTGGAATTGGTGCTATGTACAATGCACCTGAATTCCTTTTTTCATCCCTTCTCTCTCTTTCCCTCCCACCGCCCTCCATCTCTTGATCCCTTTACCACTTGAGAAAGATCTGTCTCCCTACTTCCTATTACCTATCTTTTACTTTGCTTTTTATGTATAATTTTTCTTTCTCATATAAGAGAAACCATGCAATATTGAAGGTTGTGTGTCTCTTTTGTTTCACATAGGATTATGGTCTCAAGATGCATCCATTTTCCTACAAATGAGTCAAATTTACCTTTGTTTATGGCAGAGTACTACTCCATTGTGTGTAGATACCACATTTTCTTTATCCATTCACCTGCTGGTAGACATATAGGTTACTTCCAATATTTAGCTATTATGAATTATGCTGATATAAACATAGGTATGTATGTGTCACTGTAATATGATGTCTTTAACTCTTTTAGGAAGATACTGAGACAGGGAATAGTTGGGTATGGAATTCCTAGTCTTAGGTTTTTTATTTCTACAGTGGTTGTACTAGTTTATATTCCCACCAGTAATGTAGAATTCCCTCCTTTTTCATCGGCATTTGTTGTTATTTGATTTCCTTATGACAACCATTCTTTGTGAGGTAAGATGGAACCTCAGTGTTGTTTTACTTTGTGTTTCTCTAGTGGTCAGTGATGTTGCGTATTTCTTCATGTATTTATTGGTCTCTTCTGTTAAGTGTCTATTCCTTTCACTTGCTCACTTTTTGATTGGATCTTTTATTGTAGGGGTCTAATAGTTTTGAATTCCTTACACATTCTAGATGTTAGTCCTCTGCCTGAGGAATAGCTGGAAAACATTTTTCCCCATTCTAGAGGTTGTCTTTTTACTCTGTCAGTTGTTTCTTTTGCTGTACAGAAGCTTTTCAATTTGATACAATTCAATTTTTTGATTCTTCCTGTCCAATCAGGGTTCTGTTAAAAAAAAAACCTCCTTGCCACTACCTACCTATATTTTCTATCCTTTTATTTTTAGTTTTTCTGAATCCTTAATGACTTAGATGCATCTCTTAGAAAGAACACATATTTAGATTCTTAACTATTTGTCTTCTCACCAGCAAGTTTAGTCTATGTGTTTACTTTATGATTTTACTGACCTTTTCCTTTGTACTCTCTTGTACAGTGCTGTGTTCTTGTTTTTCTTCATCACTATCTTCCATTGGCTCAGTCAAGCTGTCTTTCTTTTTAACTTTCTACAGCTCCCTATTCTGATTTGAAGCTATATATTTGTATTTTCTCAATTTTAAAATAATTTGTTTAGTAGCATCTCTAATTTGTCAGTATCTTTTCTAATTTGTCAATATCTTTTTATCACCTGCTCATCTAACACCTTTGTGAAAAACATTTAAAAATGATCCTGGTAATGGTTTCATGGATATAGACTGGCAAAACATGCCAGACTATGTATTTCAAACCTGAGCAATGTGTAGTGTGTTAATTATACATCAATAAAACTATACAAGAAAAAGGAAATAAAGGTTCTCCTCTGTGTTAGCCAGCTTTCCATCACTGTGATAAAATACCTGATATAAATAAATGTTAAGAAAGGGAAAGGTTTCTTTGGTTCATGATTTTGGAGGTCTCAGTGCATTGTTTGTTGGTCCCATTGGGCTCTTGGCAAGGCAAAACGTCATGGTAGGAGTGGATGGTGGAGGAAGTGGCTTATCTCAAGGCAGCCAAAAAGCAAAGAAAAAGGAGGGGTCCGGGTCCCAATATTTCCTTCAAAGGATGCCCCTAAGAACCAAAATTCCTTCTCTTAAGTCCAACAACCTAAGAAGGTTCCATCACTGCCCAACACCACAATAAGCTAAGGACCAACCCTTTAACACATGGGCCTTTGAGGGACATTTAGCTATACAAGGAGATAGATCTTCTGCAAAATGGAAAGGGACCAAGAGATGGAGGGAGGGCAAGAGGACATAACAAGAATTACATGTACATGTACTAACTCCCATGAGGAATGTAATCACTGGGCAGAACCCTCTGCTCAGGGCTCATGGGTAGATAAGCTTGGGCTAGATTTCAGCCTCCCTTTCAGCCCTAGGCCAAGTGTCACTGTACATAGGGTAACGAGCAAAGCTTCATGCAGTGATCCTGTACGTTCTTTTTCTGGACCATCCAAAGGTATCAACTACCTTCATTGATCTATCTCCTAACTACTTGGTTTTATACACCTTGTTCAAGATTAGTTATCTTTTTTCATCACTTTTCGTATCTCACTCTCCTGGTTTTTTTTTTTTTCCTCTTTTCCTTTTGAAAATTCAGTTTTTCAGAGACTTAGTGTTAACCTTTATGGGTACTTACTAAAAATACCTTCATGATAGTGTAGTTAGAATTATATTTCTTTAAAAATTCTACTAACTTTTCAATGCTTTCTTTTTTTCCATGGAAAGATTCCCAATTGTCTATTCATTTGCAAGTAATCTGCTTTTTGCTATAATTATCTTTAAGATCTGTCAGCCTTTGCTGCTCTATAGTTTGATAACAATATTATCTGAATATGGGTTTATTTATCCTGCTTTCATCTTATTACATTTCTTAAACTTAAGAATTTATGTCTTTTATCAACACTGGAAAATTGATAAAATGGTAAGATTCCTTCCATTGTCCCTTTGAACATGACCTTTCTGCCTTTCCATGAGCTGAAACTCCTATTAGATGTTATACATGTTAGTTTTGGGAAAGGTAGTCTCATGTACACAGCACTTTGATCTCTGTTGGCCACATAAAAATGGGCCTTGGGCCTGAAACACTTCCTTCTCAATAGATAAAAAGTCCTCACAGTCTGTACCAGGCTTATCACCTGGGTGAAAATACCTTTCCTTGTTTCAAACTCAATGAGTGTTCCTTTGTTCTGCTTAAGAGTGTAGGTCAGTGGCCCTCTGCCAAGGGTCCCTTGCTGTCAATATTTCTGATTCCATAGAGGAGAGATTTGGTCCTGTTCCTGTAGCTGAGAGGAGTGTGTGTAGTGGTGCAACTGAGCCAGAGTCCTATGTCAGCTTTCAAAAGAGAACAGCTGTCCACAGAGGACCTTAGGCCTAGGGAAATTAAACTTGCCTGCCTGTCTCTTCTCTATGTAAGTGAGCACTGTTGTTTTTAGTGCTCTGCTGTGGCAGGTTTCCCTTGACGACTCTGATACTGATGTGCAGCTGGCAGAAGCATTTGAAATCCTCTCCTGGGATTGGTAACTGGTTCACGGTGCTGTGCTTGACTTCTAGACTATGTCTTTCTGTACTCACTATGTCCCTTAATCTTTCCTATTTTTTCTAACTCTTTGCATCACATTTTTAAAGTTTTTAAATTTTAGTTTGCTGGTACATGTGAATAGCATATATAATGTTTACATTCCTTGTAGGGAAGTTGATATATATTTTTGAGAGAGTCCCTTAGATCCACCTTTCAGTTCAGTAGTTTTCTTCTCAGCTATGTCTAATCTGGTATTTAAACTATCTATTAAGTTTTATTTTTCAGCAATAGGATTGTGAGTAAGATACCTATTGAAGCACTGATTTTTCCCTTTTTGCTCACTGATATATCCTCCTTGCCTACCTACTATAATGCATTCAAGTAGAACCTCAGAAATTATTGAATGAATAAATGAATAAATGTACAGTGGACCCTTGACTTACAAACTCAATTTATTCTTGAGGGCTCGTTGTAGCTCAAGTTAGTTGTAGGTCAAGACTATTTTTTCCCCATAAGAAATAATATAAATATCCACAGTGCATTCCCAACCTTGCAAAACGTCCATTAACTAACCTTTTCATAATAAAAAGAGTTATACAGTGTGCATAATTTACTACAAACACCAATAATTTTTCTAGTGCATTCACCAGAAAGTTATAAGATATGCCCAGTTAACCAGAAACAATAATTTCATACTGTACTCACCATTTAAGTTGACATCTTTGGTTTGCAGGAAGGGAGTATAAAATGGAAAGCAGTTATTTGGAAGGAGCGTTCCCATTCCATTAGAACATCAGGAATCTGGCTGTCTGGTGTCCTTTTTCTCTTTGGGAGAGTCTGTAACCCACTAGGGTCTGCTTCTGGCTCACTAGATCTCAACCTTTTCAGAGTTAAAAGCTGGGCTAAGGTTGTTTGTTTCCGTCTTTTCTTTAACACTGTTCTGTAGTATGACATGACGTCATTAAACAAATGAATGCAATGACTGGCTTTTCCTCTGTTGGGGTGAGTCTTCTCTACAAATGTTTGTAACTTTCATCAATTTTCCAGGGTTTCCTTTATTTCAGAAGAAGAATTTTGCTGCACCGATTGTTCACACTCTCTCATCTCTCCAGAAATCTCAACTGCCATTCTCTGTTGCTCAGTCAGAAGTTGCTGAAGTTCCTCTATAGACAATGCCTCTGAGCGTTCCTCCACCAGTACCTCAACATCACCACTATCTACCTGCGCACTTATGTAGTGACAATGTCATCAACCACAGGATCAATAGAAGGGTCCGACTCCTCTTCACAGCCTTCAAAGTCTCTCTCCTGTATAATGTTAGGCCACATTTTCTTCCAGGGAGATCTCAGTGTCCTTAGACACTGGCGTAAGATTTCTCAATTAACCCCACACAGGAAAGGATGTGGTAATGTTCCTTCCAGAGCTCTGTTAGGGTTAAATCTGTATCTGAGAGCATCTGGGAGACCTTCAGGCACAGTTCCTTGGTGTGTAGCTTTGTAAGTTAGCTACAACCTGCTGGTCCACAGGCTGCAGTAGAGGAGTTGTATTAGGTGGGAGGAACTCAACTGAGAGCCGTGGGAATTCTTCAGCCAATGCTTTTGCCAAATCCCATGAGTGAGCAGGAGCATTGTCCATGATGAGGAGAGCCTTGAGTGGTAAACCTTTGTCCTCTAGATATTTCTTAGTAGGACAGAAAGCCTCCCTGATCCACTCAAGAAAAAGTACTCTTGTTAGCCAGGCTTTTGCGTTAGATCTCCACATCACCCCTAGCCTATTCTTCATGGCTTTATTTTCTGAATACTCAAGTGGTCTCAGAGTGATAAACCAAGAGAGCCTTTATCTTGAGATCACCTTCTGCAATGGGATATAGAAATAAGGTTAGCTTATCCTCATAGGCTTGTGGCCTGGCATTTTCTTCCTTTCCTGGGTAATTGATGTTTTCCCAGGCATTTTCGTCCAGAAAAGTCCAATTTCATCACAGTTGAAAACTTGATGAGGGGCTGGGGATTTAGCTCAGCGGCACAGCGCCTGCCTGGCAAGCGCGAGGTCATGAGCTCGATTCCTGGTACTGGAAAAAAAACAACAACAACAACACAAAAAAAAAAAAAAAAAAAGAAAAAGAAAACTTGATGAGAACAAAAGCCATTTTTTCTGTGTCATCATTTCAAAGTGATATGTAATTTTCAGCAGCCCTTTTATTAGCACTGGTCTCTTCACCATGTCTAGTTACACTATGAACCCCAGTTCTCATTTAAAATTATGAAACCACCCCTTACTGTCATGAACTGTTTCACCTTTATCACTCTTGTTGGAGTACTCTTTACGAGATCTGCATTTATAGCCCTACCTTTTTCACAACTATAGACTCAGATAGGCTATAACCTGCCACCTACCTTTCCTTTATCCACGCTAATAATAGCCTTCCAACCTCATCTAGCACTGTTGATTGTGACTTACTAATTTGAGTAACACATTTAGCAACACTAGCTTCCTTATGCAAGTCTTCTCTCTGTAAGATTGTTGAGATGGTGGATTTTGACATACTATACATATTAGCAAATGCTAATTAACAAATGCTATGCTCATATTTCTCCACAATTTCCTTTTTAATTGTGATTGTTTTCTTTACCTTTCCTTCCTTCCCTAGCTTCTTTTCTAGCTTTTTGGGGGCCACTTTAGTAGCACTTATCATAGTGATCGAAATCACATCCACAAATGTGCACATCTGGGGTCAGACTGATGCTTACATATACTTTTCTGGCATTGCAAGTCTTTGCATTACTCAAGACTTTGATTGTAAGTTAAACCAGTCTTAAACCAAGTTGTTTATGTACTAGGCTGTTTATAACTCGAGGTTTCATTCTATTTTTTTTTATTTTTAGAGCTATGTGTATGCCAAATTTGCCATTGTTTTCCATAATCCTCTATTATATTTTCAGTTCTTTCTATTGGCTCTGTAAACTCACTTGTTTTAGCTCCTGTATACAAGATATCTATGACTTGAAATTCTTGAGGTATAATCCTGCTATTTCTCATAATTGCATCCCTTCATGGCTGATTAATGTTTTATAACTTTTGCGTGTAGCCTCATCTTTGGTGTGGCTTTATTTATGAGGCTGTTATACCGCTTCGGTTGAGTGCTTTAGCTTCCAGAAAGGTTTTCACTTTTGCTAGGTGCTGGAGGGATACTGAAGGCCAAGGACCACGTTTAAATATTTACATTTAAAACTTAGGAGGCACATGATTGTGAAATTCCAAATAGTGCACACATGACATTACCTTTTCCAGTATGGATATGTCTGATAGGAATTTTAGGTGGACAAGTGTTACAGTTTAGATAAAAAATATCCCCCCAAAGTATCATATATTCAGAGAGGGGTCTTTCAGCAGGTGATTGGATCATGGGGGTGCCATATTCATCAGTGAATTACTCCACTGGTGAGTGGATGGCTGGATGTGCTGTGAGGAGGTGAGGCCTGGTTGGAGGTGGGTCTCTAGGGGTGTGACTTGGAAGGGTGTATTTTTCTCCCTGGATTTTCTCTTCTCTCTTTGCTTCCTGGCTGCCATGGGGTGAGCAGCAGTTTTTCTCTGCCAGGCTTTTCTACCATACCATTTTTGCTTTGAAGGCAACCAGCCATGGACCGAACCTCCTAAAGCACAAGCCAAATTAAAGATATCCTCCTTTGGGGGCTGGGGATATAGCTCAGTGGCATAAGCACCTGCTTGGCAAGTGCAAGGTCATGAGTTCAATCCCTGGTACTGCAAGAAAAAAAAGTATATCCTCCTTTGATTTGTGTTGGGTCTTTTGTCCCAGTGACACAAAAGTGACTAATACAAAAGGCAAAGAGGAGATTAAATCACAACTCATAGTTCAAGACATACTGTCCTCCTTGGTCCATATATGACTTGCTTTAAAATGATATAAAAATCACATATAATACCAGGGCCCAGGACAAAAGCTATAACACTGAAAATAATGTATATTTTATATGTGATTTTTTTCTGTACCTTTTGTGTTTCTACAGCTGAGATAACAATTATAAATTCCATTTTTGCCATTTCTTTACATATATATGTATAATCTATAATTTTTAAAGATTTTTCATTTAATGCTATATTGCTAAGATTCATTTATATTGCTGCAAGTCACTGAAGTTCATGAATTTTAACCATTATAATATAACAAAGCTACTGTTTTTTCATCATCCCACTGCGGAGTATGGGGGTTTTTCAGATGGTTGCTATTGTGAAGAATGCTGCTATGAACATTCTTATTCACCATGTATCTCTTGCTGTTCATGTGCAACTGTCTGTTTTGGGCATTCACATACAGGAGAAATTTCTGGGTCCTACAGAGTGTGTGGATTTTTAAGCTTAGGAGGTACTACCAACCCTTTTCCAGAGTGGTTGCACACATTTATGTTCCCTCTAGTAGTGTATAAAAGATCGTGAAGACCCACTTCTCTTCTTTCATGTTCATGATCATATTTTAAAATTTTTGCCAAGGAAATCATTAAGGAATATGTTTTACTCCATTGCTTCAGGAACTATATAGGTGGAGTTAACTCATATGTTCAATACATGGTGTAGTAGGCATATGTTACAAATGTCAGGGCTGAGATGTAGCTTAGCAGAGTACTTGCCTAATATGCCCAAAGTCTTGAGTTCAGTCTCCTCTACTGGGAAAATCAAAAACAAACAAAAAAGCAAGGCACCCCCAAATAAGAAAAAATATTCCCACAAACTCTCAGGAGAAACATTTTTCCCTTATAAGGACACACACGAAGACAGATGAATTCCCTTTTTCTCCTAAGGCTCTAGAGGTATGTGGCAAAGAGAACACTGCTTTGTAGTCAGCTCTTAGGTTCTTGATGCTTACGTTTTAAGGGCACAGGCCTTTTCTTTATTCACTGGGACATGTTGAAAACCACATCCTTAGGTTACGGAAGCAAAGCTCCCAAGACAGCCTTAACCTCTGTTCATGATTATTGGTCTGGTTATCTTTATTTGTGTTCTCTGGTGATTTGCTTTACTTTCGTGTTAGTTCAGTTGTGTAACTGAACTATAAAAGAATATTTACTCCGTGTTTTCCAAAAGTTTTGAACATTTTGTAGTAGAAATTATTTCAGATAATTTAGTCCTCCATTTCCGGAACTGGAAGTCTTCATGGTCCTCCCTTATTTCTAAGCTACCAGTGCGTACAACCCCTGCAACGCAGGAATCCCCACCAGTTTGCACTGAGCCACGGCCCTGAGGGAGAGGCCCCTCTGCCATGGGAAACTGCCTCTTTTGTGCTGCGTTGCTCTGTATCTGGGCCTCTGCCATGTGTTCTACTGTAAGAGAGAATCTGTTCCACAGATAGCTCTGTGAATCACTTCAAATTCTTTCCTACCATGCTCAGGCTAGGGACCTTCTGACCTACTTTGTATCCACGCATCCTCCCCCGTGGGAGCTCCTCATCCACCTCCGATTTCTTGATTTGAGAGCTGGGTCAACAATTGCCCATCATGCTAGAAATTGGAAGTGACTAATATATCTAAGCTAGTGTCAGTAAGGATCGGGTACAGGCAGTGAAGAAGCCATCTTTTTGATAGGATGGGAGACAGGAAACTGTCTGCCTAAGAAACTACAAAAAAAGAAATTATAGAAATAGTAGAATAGTAGCAGTAACACATAGAACACTTATTTAGCCTATGAAGTAGGCATTACTATTTTTCATAGCCAATGTACTGTTAAAAAAGAGCGGGATGTCAGAAAAATTCAATGACTTCCTCGGGGTCACCCAGTTAGGAAGTGACTAAATTATACTAAGATGAAGGCTTTACATCCACAGACACTCTCTTTCTCTCTCTTTTTTTTTTTTTTCCGGTACCAGGAATCGAACTCATGACCTTATGCTTGCCAGGCAGGCACTGTGCTGCCGAGCTAAATCCCCAGCCCCTCTTTCTTTGCTTCCTCGTGTTCTCTGGGGAAGTGGAATATCAGATGAAATATTAGTATGGCAACTTTGAAACTGGGCCCCAAATCCAGGACATGTGTTTCATCAGGAGATGCGGTCTTGAATGAACAGAACGGTGACTACTTTGACCAACAGAGTGAGACGGACCTAATGCTCTGGGACTTCCAAAGCAAGATCCTAAAAGGCTCCTTCTGCCTGTCACTCAGCACACTCACTTTTGGATTCCTGGGTTTCTATATAAGATGTGTGACCATCTTGAGACCACCGTGCTGGAAGGGCAGGGTGCAGACATTGCAGGTGACAGCCCTAAGGGAGCCTCACTCCCCAGCCGGCCCAGTCATCTGCGTGAGAAACCACAGTGCAAGTGGATGGGCGCCTGGCCTGCTGTGGCCTCTACTCATTCAAGTCACTCATGGATACCAGAGTCACCCCAACTGGGGCCCCGAGAACATGGCTGCTGTGCCCTTTTTGACTCATGACCTGAGTTGGTTTGGGGGTTATTGTGCAAGGTGAAACAATATATATTACAGGACACACATTTATAAGATTATTTATAACAGTCACCTGAGCCAGGCGTGGTAGTGCACACCTGTAATCCCATCACTCAGGAGGCTGAGGCAGGAGGATCACTGCAAGTTTGAGGCCAGCGTGGGTTACAAAGTGAGCTCAAGTCCAGCCTGAACTGCATAGTGAGACCCTGTCTCAAAAAGACAAAAATAAATAAATAAATAAATAAAAATGGTCACCCAAAGAATGATATGCAAAAGAGTGCAGGATATCTGTCCACACGCTAAGACCAAGGGATCAAGCCGAGGGCGTGGATGCCACGGAAATGTCCTGAATGAGTCCAGCTGAAGACCTAGAGCTCATAATGATGCCTTCCACAAATCCAACTGGAGGCCCAGAGCCCACACCATTTCATGCAGGCCTGTTTCACAGATCTGTGCTGGGGAGGTCCAAGGGTCAGTGGTGGAATCTAGGAAGTCTGTGCCAGTGGGATGAAGAATCTGTGCTAGCAGGCTGAGGGATCTGCACTGGAGCCAGGAAGCGATGCTCAGAAGAACTAGAGCTCCCCCGAAAAGTACCACAGCCATCCTCAGCGGCAGTGAGGGCCCAAGCTCCTCTGATAATCAAGATGGATGTGTTCCCATCAGGGAAGCCAATGCAGCAAGCTTCTCTAGGAGACCGGCAGAGCACCATCTTCCCCTCCAGAGCCAGGAAGTGATGCTCAGAGTGAGGACCAGAGCTTCCCCAAAGTGAACCAAGGCCATTCTCAGTGCCAACAAGGTCTCAAGTTCCTCAGAGGATGAGAACAGCCAAGTTCATCAGGAAAGCCAGCATGACGAGCTTCTCCAAAACAACCAACAGCTCCTTACAGCTTCTACCAGCTCCCAACAGCCTTTTTATTTCCCAAAAGCCTTCTCCTTCTTCTCCAGGTCTGCCTCTTATGCTGCTGGCAGCAATACCCAGGTGGACCTCCCACACTCAGCACCACGCTTACTCAGTTCAGCTGGGGGGTAGAAGTTGGCCACCAGTTATCAACCCACTACATGACCTGTAGAACCCATGAACATAATAAATTGTTTTACGACACCAGGTTTTGGGGTGGTGTGTTCAGCAGTGTGAGCTGACTGGAACAACCCTCAAGTTCGCAGGGCCCTGAGACCACTGCCAGCAAATGATAGCCGAGGTTCCAGGGCAGGACTGCATGCAGATCCAGTGAGGGTCAGGTCTACCGGGAGATGCAGAGTGAAGGAGAATAGAAGATTCTGAGGGAGCAAGGAAATTGGGCCCTTGAAGAAATTACCTTTTGTCAGGGGCAGGAGAAAGGAAGAGGAGGGAGGGAGGTAAAGCTGGAGATTGAGAGGAGCTATGAGGAGGTCAGCACCAATCTTTTATCTCCTGATAAAAGATTGTGTTTGGATCCTCGATACCTAATTTTTGATGAGGGTTAGCCTGACACGCCCAGGAAAGATTTTATTTATTTATTTATTTATTTATTTATTTATTTACTCATTTATTGTCTTTTTGAAACAGGGTGTCGATATGCAGTTCAGGCTGGCCTTGAACTCACTTTGTAGCGCAGGCTAGCCTTGAATTCGCAACAACCCTCCTGCCTCAGCCTCCCAAGTGCTTGGATTACAGGTGTGCGCCACCAC
>NW_004955420.1:20834404-20865957 GCF_000276665.1 Chinchilla lanigera | reverse complement strand
GAGAGAGAGAGAGAGAGAGAGAGAGGAAGAAAAGAGAAAAAGAAAACATACAAAAACACAAAATTTAAGAATCTCTCAGTTTTATTTTCACTGCAGTCAGAATTCAACCAATGTGGAGCTGGGGATTTAGCTCAGCGGCACAGCACCTGCCTGGCAAGTGCAACATCGTGAGTTCAATTCCCAGTACTGGAAGAAAACCAAAAAAAAAAAAAAAAAAATTCAACCAGTGTGTTCTTTTCCCTATATTTACAAATGGAAAAATTTTGGTTTGTAGCCTCTTTAGCAAATGGTGCTGGGAAAACTGTTATCTACGGGCAGAAGAATGAGTCTAGGTCCGTATATCTCACCCTGTATGGAAATCAAATAAAACTGATCAAAGACCAAGATTATAAACACAAAAACTGAATCTGATGGGAGAAAAAACTGGTAAAACTCTTGAAGACATAGGCATAAGCAAGGTCTTCATGAACAGAACACAACTGCACAAGATATAGTACCAAGAATCAACAAAAGGGGGGCCAGGGATATAGCTCAGTGGCATAAGCACCTACCTGGAAAGTGCAAGGTCCTGTGTTCGATTCCCGGTACCAAAAAAAAAAAAAAAGAATCAACAAAAGGGATCAAATTCAAAATCTGTACAGCGAAGGAAATGACCAACAGAATTAAGAGAATGGGAAAACATTTTTGCCAACTACTTCTTGGACAAGGACTAGTATCTAGAATATATACAGAACTTTAAAAAAGTTAGAGCTCCAAAATAAAAGATACAGTGAAAAAAATGGGCCACTGAAATGAACAGCTGCTTCTCAGAAGAAGAAAAAGTACAAATGGCCAAGAAATACATGGAAAAATGTTCAGCGTATTTGGCCATTAGAGAAATGCATATCAAAATAATGCTGAGATTCCATCTAACCCCATTAAGAATGGCTATTCTCAAGCACTCAGAAAATAACAAATGCTGGTGAGGTTTCAGGGAAAAAGAAACTCACATTGTTGGTAGGAATGTAAGCTATACTATGAAAATCAGTATGGAGATTTCCCCAAAAAACTAAAAGCTATACCTGTTCTGGATATCTTCTCAAAAGAGTTAGAGTTGTTGTATCACAGTCACAGATGCACACACCCACGTTTATAACAGCACATCTCACAGTAGCTAAATTGTGAAAGCAGTCATTATGTCCATTAGCAGATGGATGGATTAATAAAATGTAGAATAGATACACAATAGAGTACTCCTACTCATAAAGAAGGATAAATTTGAGTCATCTATAGGACAATAATTATTAAGAGACCATATTATTAAGTGAAATAAATCAGACTCAAAGGGTTAGATATGACATGGTTTCTGTCATATGAAAGACCCAAAATAGAAGTAATTTAAAGAGCAAAATAAAAAAGGGCTGATAGGAAACAGGGAGGTAGGCTAGAGAAGGAGGGGGAGGGGAGGCTGGGAGAAGAAAGGGGTAGTGAAAATGATCAAGATGTGATGTATATGTACCAGCTCCCCAAGTTGAATGTAATTATTATGTGTCACAGACACATACTAAGAGAAATTATCTTTCATCCCCTGCAAGGCAGAACTTGCTCTCAGGACATTTGTTGAAGTGATTGATACTTTGAGGAGAAGGGAATACATATAAAACCTTGAGTATCAGAATGCCAAACTCTTTAGTAATTTACCATGTCTCCTACGTGCTCCTTCGTGGAGAAGAACATTCTTTAGTTTACCTTTCAGTGTATTCAGGGACTTCGGGCCTGACCAAGCCGTATGATTGTTTGATTCTGGAGGAAGTCTAGCAAAAGCATTAGTGTAAAAGGAAATGATAGCAGGGCCTTAGTCCCTGTGGAAAGCCGCTGGGATGACATTAGCTCCCTTGCTGAGATATGCCTGAAGGAATGATGACATGATGGCTAACTAAGTCAGGCCTCATTCCTGCGATAATTAAGTTTGTTTGTCCTTGCCAACCCTGTTAATTATTCCTCTGCTTTGCCCAGTTGCTGCTTTTTGTTTGTATCCCAATAAAAGGCTAACGAAGGCTTCAACCTCCTGATCCTATAACTTTGTCTCTTTTGTTTTTCTTTTCATCCGCGGCACCTCGTTCTTGGGACCTGTCACCCCAGACAGAAACTTACTTTACACCGACACTCCTTCTTGAGACTTTTATTCTAAGAGCTCTCTGCTTTATAAAATGAGGCATGGCAGAACCAATATGAACACCCACTGTCACACTATCTCCCCCCACGGGACTGAACCAGTGCCTACAATCTCTTCCTCAGCACTTCATCTCTTCCAGTCGGATGTTGGCATAGCCAGGCTTCTCTCTGGAGCTGTTAATATCTGTGCATACCACTACAGTTGTGTATGAATGTGAATTCCAGCGTCATTGGAGGAAAGGTGGAAAGCGACTGATAATTCAAACACGTACAGGGTGATTTGGGTCAAGGCACTGAAAAACAGAGTCTGGGGAACCTGAAACCTTGCAGGTGTAACCAGAGACAGAATTCAGGGTGAGATTACTTCTGTGTAAATAGCTTGAAGCCTCTCTTCCCTGCTTCTGCTTTCTTCACTATGTGCTTCCTTGGAACTCCCCCCTACTCTGCTTATTGTCATAGTTACTGATAATGTCTTTGAGAGGCTTTCCTCGGTGCTATGGAGGTAATAAATTGCTGAGATTTCTGCCAGTTTATATCTCTGACTGCCAAAGAAATCAAAAGAAAATTGGCCTCAAGTAATATGTTCATTTGTTCATTTGGCTTTGTCTTTTTGTTACTCAGTCTGGCTGCAGGGACTTCAGAAATCATCTTGCCCAATGATCTCATGTTACAAATGAAGAAACTGAGGCTCAGATTGGAGAGGTTATACAGCAGGACCTACAAGGCAGTTCTTGCTATCCTCCCCAAAAACTGGCTGCTGGTGATGTTGAATAGACTTGACATCCCTAGTGATTAGACAAAACATTCAATATTACCTTCTCCAACAACAAGAATCTACAATATGGGGTCGCAACCTCCATGTGCACAGTGTAGTGGCTTATGCAGAGGAGAGGATGGAAGGGTCTGTCTCTAATACATACTGAACCTAGAAGCCAGCCTTCAACCTTTGAGGGCTAAGTATGACATGTATAACCTTCTAGGAAAGAATCTTGGGAGCACTTTTAAACCCTGATTTCATCACAAAAACTCAGACAAGGAAAGGAAACATACCAATGATCTTCTCAGTAACATCCTTATTTTTGTTCACTGAACAGGAGATGCTAGCTTGTTGCAGCCCACACGACTATGGATGGTCGGTTTGGGGTGGGGGGGACCAGCATGGGATGAGGAAAATATAGACAAGAGACAAAGGCTGAGGTCAGGTGGAGGTCCTCTCTCCTAATCAGAAAAGAGGAACTGAACAACAACAGTAGGAGTGCTTATTTTTACTTTTGACAAGGTTAGTATTGGTGAGCCCCAGGGTTGCCTAGGGGCTAATGGCTGGAATTGTCTCAGGCAGGATGTTTTTCTCAGGACCACAGTATTTCCAGCTTAAGCGTCTCCCTACACTGTCTAGTCTGCAAGGATAACTAAAAGAGATTTGGGGATGAAAAGAATGTGAGGAATAAGTTTCTTAAAACTGGAAATTGTGTCAGGAAAGGGGGAGGCAAACAAGCATGCGAGGCAATGAGTAGAAGTTGTGCTTTTTCAGGAAGACTGGTCACCCTGGGGACTGATCAGTTCAAGAGTCAACTACCGGTTACTCTCTTTTTGGTACCGGGAATCAAACTCAGGACCTTGCACTTGGCAGGCAGGTGCTCGTGCCACTGAGCTACATCCCGAGCCCCCAAGAGTCAACTGACTGAACAAAAAGCATATCCCTATGCCAAGAGTATAATAATATTGAGGTACATGAATCTATAGGGTTATTCATTGTGGAAATGTTAGCGTAACAGCCTAAGAGAATTAGGCATGGATTTTAGTACCTCTCATAATGGAATATTTTGTAGATAGCCAGGTTAGTGCAGTTCTATATTCATTATCATGAAAATTTTTTCTGTAAGTACTTTTTAGTGAAAAATATATCATTCACATGAAATAGTATCTCCTATACATATTATTCCATTTTCTATGGCTATGACAAAATACCTAAAGCCCATACTTTTTCAAGAAAAGAGGTTTATTTAACTCATACTTTTGGAGAATGAACATCCAAAATTGGATTGCCCATCTCTTTGGCATCTGGTGAGGGTCCCCTTGTCTATGTCACCGTGTGGCAGGTGGTACCATGGCCAGAGCATGTGCAAGAAAGAGCCATCACATGACAAGACAGAAAGCCAGAGAGCAGGCAGGGGTCAGCGCTGCTTTTTTTTTTTTTTTTTTTTTTTTAATAACAAGCCACTCTCTTGGGAACTAACCAGGGGTCTGTGAGAACTAAATCTCTCCTGCAATCCTATCTTCCCAGTGACATAATTACCTCTCACTAGGTCCCACGTCTTAATGCTGCCACATTGAGGAACAAGCTCTGAACACATGGGCTTTGGGGTCTACACTCAAACCACATCCAAACATAGCAATACAAATATATATAACTGTGTGTATATGTGTGTGTTTGTTTGTATAATCTTCAGGGTTTGTTTTTAGGGAGGCATGTACAAATACTTCCAACAGAACATTGGTAATGGTTACTTCTGGGGATTAGTATTTTATTGTTCCATGTTTCTATAGTATTTTGTACTGGTAGAATTTTCTAATAGTACTTTCTGCTCTAATATAATTTAAAGTCTTTTTAAAATCTTCTCTGTCTTAGTGAGAGCAGATTTCTTGGAGAGAGGAGAGTCGGAGGGGAAGAGGAGGGGGCCCTATCTGTGGGTGCTGGATTGAAGCCAAAGAGGCCCTGGTTATCCCCCTGTAAGAGCTGCTCAAGGGAGCGGAGGTTGTCTAGCCACATTCTTTCCCACTGCCACTAAATGTCCTACCGGACTGCTTGGTGCTCTGAGTAGGCAGTATCTCAATTTCATCACTATTTGCCTGCTTAGAAGGCCAACTTTAGTCAGTACTTTGAATACCATCTCCACTTTAAAACCTTTCTGGGATCCTCCGGCAGATATGAATTATAAATATTAGTTCATACGTCTGCTAAATGAGCTTGACTGTGATTGCTCAGTGACAATCACAGCGATGAGGACTCTAACTGTAAGATAGCGATGAGGACTCTAACTGTAAGATAGCCAGGAAAGGTGCCCCGTGGTATTAATGAATGAGAAATGCTGTGGTAGCAGGAGGACATGACAGAATGTTTTGGAGTAACAGACAGCTGGGCCCGGATTAGTAGTCTTGCTAGCAAGACTTCCAAGCAGAGCAGGAGAAGGAAAATGCTGAAAATTTCAATCCTTACATTGAATAAAAATTTAAACAGGAGAAAAGTCACATTCCCTTGTCTATAATAAGATACTATTTTTCATCTGTTATGTTGGCTACACTGAAAAGGTTTTTCTGATATAATGCATTGGTAGGGGCTGGGGATATAGCTCAGAGGCACAGCGCCTGCCTTGCAAGCACAAGGTCGTGAGTTCAATTCCCGGTACTGGAAAAAACCCCAAAACAAACAAAAACAATAATACAATGCATTGGTAATGTTACGGGAAGACAGAAACATTTGCTGATAGAGAGGGTAACTGGCATTTTTGCAAGGCAATTTGGCAGTATCTCATTTCAATTCATTTATTTTTGGCTAAAGCAGTCATATTATTATAATTTTTTCCTGCATATATACATACACATATATGAAATGACATGCATGCAAAGCTACTCATTACAGTATTTTTTTGGTAATTGTGTTTGGAATCAATCTGAAGTCCACTAATAAAGAAAGGATTAAATAAAAGGCTGAATATCTATGCCATGGGATACTCTGCAGCTTTTCAGAAGAATAAAGCAGCTCCATGTGTGCTGACTGGAGTGATCTCTGAGATATGCCTTTAAATGAAAAAAAGTGAAGTGCATAATGCTATAATCTATTAAGATTGTGAATAAGGGAGTACACACATGTATAAATTTAATAGTTACATATGTGCCATAGTTGCTAGGGCCATGGAAGTACTCAGAAACAAGGTAGTAGAGACTGGGCTGCTTACAAATAGAATTAGTTTCTCAGTCTTGGAGGCTCAAAGTTCAAGTTTAATGGAGATGCATCAGGGTTTTCCCTCCTGAGGCCTCACCCTGCTTGGCTTGCAGATGGCTGTCTTCTGTGTTTCAGCCTGGTCTTCGTTCTGGGTCTGTTTAATCTCCTCGTTTTCATCAGGCACCAGGTGTATTGGATTAGTGCCCACCCTAATGACAGCGTTTAACCTCATTCACCTCTTTAAAGACCCTGTTTTCAAACGCGTCTCCTCACCTTCTGAAACGGTGGGGGTTGGACTTCATCACGAGAACTCGGGATGAGGAAAGAGCCACAATTAACCCCTAACAAGTGGGTACATGCGTACTCTGGAATATGCCTGGGAAGCTGAGCCGGAGGTGACCAGGTGACCACGCTGCCCTTATGGGGGTGGGCACTGCTGAGATGGTGAGCTCGTGGAGGGAAGATGTACTTTTCACCCTTCTGTGTCTTTTGAAGTTTGTATCATACATGTGTCATTCATCGTTTAAAACTGAATAGGTCAAAATAAGGGGAAGATAGGCTATTTCCTTTCTGCTCTGTATTAAACATTCCTTCTTAATCTTTGCTAGAGAGTAATGATTGAGGCCTTCTAGTCAGCCTCAAAGGTCTGGATCTGCATCTTGCTGCATTTCTATGACTTGGAAAAGCATTTGTCTTATGTAACCATCAGTGACTACCTGCTGAGACTCGTCCCACGTAAGACTACGCAGGGTAGTATCCTGGAACGATTCCTTTTCACCGGCCATATGGACGGGGTTGTTGTTGGCGGTGGTGGAGGAAATTCCTTTTAGGGATTTCCCCCTTGGAGTGCAGGGCGCCCTGTCTCTGCTCCGGGACCTCCTCCTCCCTCCCTCACCCAGCTACTCTGGCATGCTGGGCTTCCTGGAGAAGCTATAGCTGGTGGGACCCTGCCTGAGCACTCACTCTGGTGCTCTGACCACCCTCTGTCAGATGCCCAGCCGCTTCTGCCCTGCAAGGTTTTGTTCCATCTCACTTCTTGAAGAATTCCTACCTGCCTTGGCTGTTGTATTTACGCTGGCCACCTCCCTCCACACGACCTCACTCTCTCAGTCCTAATCCCAGTCAATGCTCTACTCTTAGGAAACTTTCTACAGCCCTGTGACCTTCTAACACACTGTCTAGTTTTCTTGTCTGTCTCCTCCACTGGAGTGTCAGCTCCATGTGGTCAGGAATCTTTGGTTCACAGATGAGTCCTCTGGAATCACATTGGCCCATAGGAAGCCTGTAACTATGGTAACCATGTGCCTTTCTTTTCTACCCAAGGAAGGAACCTCTAGCCCTGGCCTTCTCCCTCCTGTCATCTCCGTGTATCATAGTGACCACTATAGTCCCCTCACCTCAGTGTGAAGTCCCCTGCTAGGGGCCTGACCTGTTTCTCATTCATCCTCATGCCTCCGCGTGATTAAGAGATCAACATGCTTATTTTGCAAAATATAATTAACTAGGTCAGGGTCATCAACACTTAAGCAAGTGTCCCAGATTTTTTCCACACTTTTTTTTAAAAATGCATTTATGCCTTTCTGTGATAAACGGAGGCTGCCTCTCTGGAACTTCATTCTCTCAGTCTTTCAATGGCTGTTTGTCTACCTTTCTAAAAACTAAGTCTACTCGCCCATTTCAAGAGGACTGTGATGAGTGAGGCTGAGCATGCTGAGAGCCACGCTCAGATAAATTTAACGATAGACTCAGACTTGTACAGAAGTTTTGCTCCACAGACAGAGGTGAAGCTACTGCCAGGTACTGGCAATGGATTCTAAAGGTACCCCCAAGGGGACCATCCCATAACTGATTCCTCCGCCCCCATCTCTAGTTCAGTTCACCACCCCCAAGGAAGGCCTGGCAGGTGTGACCTCCAAATCTGAGTGGGCAAGGGAATGTCCAAGGCTCAGAAAAAAACCACACAGGGGCTGGGGATTTAGCTCAGCGGCAAAGCGCCTGCCTGGCAAGCGCAAGGTCATGAATTCGGTTCCCGGTACCGGAGAAAAACAAAAAAAAAAAAAAAAAAAAAGAAAAAAAAAAAAGAAAAAAAAACACACAACCAACACCGCCCCCTCCCACAAAAAAACTAACCCCATATTCTTGATGGTTTACACTCTTGATTTTAGATGAGTCAATACAAGGGTAAGAATCAGATACAATCTAGCACAACAGAAAAATCCCCCGAAGTGTTTTTTAGCAGGGGAGGTATAATTATGCAATTGCTCTAGAAGTAAATTCACCTTCCTAATGATGGCTGCCTGGGGCTTCCGTTATAGAAAGATAGTGTTTCCAAAGCCCGCAGTTCTTCCTGTTTCCTTCTTTGAAACCTGTCTGGCAAACCTCCGTGGACTGTCCCACTCTGCAGAGGTGGGGGAGGCAGGCTGGGAGGAGCAGCCTGACCAGAAGCACAGAGGGGTGTGCATGGGGTGGGTGTGGTAGCAGTGGAGATGCCGTCATCTGGATCCCTTCCTAGGGCGGGCTTGCTGCCCAGCTGCAGAGACTCCAGCGGAGAGTTCTGTCAAACTGCCCCGGCTGCAGAGCGGCTTCCCAGGTGGCCACACCCTTCCCGGGAAAGTCTGCAGCCAGGAGCTGAAGGAAGCGGGGAATCAGCTCTACCTGGTCTGAGACAGCAACAGGCAGGGCTCTCTCCACAGCTCTGTGACAGATTCCCAAGTATATACCATGTTCCTGGGCCTGATCCTGTTTTCTCCCTCTTGCTTTCAGAAGTGTTGATCGAATTCTCAAACTCCTGTTTAGTGTCAGCTCATTGAAGGCTCAGCCTGTGACCCTGGGCCAGGGGCTGGGGTCTCTCTCTGTCCAGTTCAGCCCACAGTCAGTTCTGGGCCCTTGTCTGAGGGGAAGGAGGGTGATAACAGAGACGACACCCAGAGTGCCAGCAGTGCTCAGAAGCTTCAGAAGTCCATCAAAAGCAAATATACAACAGTCAAGGAGGCAGAGACAGGAGGATCACAAGATGAAGCCCAGCTTGGACACCATAGAGACTTAGTGAGACTCTGTCTTAAAAGATGGCAAACGTGCATCTTTCCTGTTCTCACACCCATCACATCCTGTGCAAGCCTTACCATCTCTCTGCAGAGGCATTTTGTCTCCCGATTCCTCTGCCTCCCTCTGGACTGATCTTTCTGGAACCCATACATGGTCAGGTCATTTCCTTGCCTCAGACCACTCAAAGACCCAGCAAAACTCAGAATCAGTTCAACCTCCTTGAGGTCTGGGCTTGGTTTGGCATCCTAAGTTACTTCCCTCAGAGCCTCAGTCAGGGCTTGGCACATAGTAAGTGTTGAGGAAATTTTTTACGCCAGAAAGAGCAAATGAGAAAGAGCAGAACTCAAGGATGCTGGCTGGATGAATGCACCATGAAGCAGGAGAAGCAACGAGAAGCTGAGCCTGCCCAGGACCTCTCCCATTTCTCACTGTGGTTACCTAACAGGTTCAGGGTCCGCTGAGTATCGGGCTCAACTGCTAAAAACAGTAGTGCTCCCCTTTGCTGAAGAGAGCCGCCAACTTAGGTATGGCTACCTTCCTGGGGCTGGCTGCCCTGCTGCCAGACACATACCTCACCTCCACTCCCACGCCTTTAAGTCTGAGCAGGAGAGAGGGCAATGGCGAGACGGGGGATTGTCAAGGCAAACCACAGAGTTTCATGCTCATGGTGGTGAAGATCAAGTGGCCGTGCCTGCCACACCTCACGTTGTAGAAATGTGCCCTGGGGGTCAGGTCACCCAGCACAGGGTCAGACTCTTGGGGCGGAGCAGAAGGGGAGTGGATGGTGTTGAGCCAAACTGGACCTTCCATCTGGGACTCCTCAGCAGGTTCTCAAACATGAGTCCATGGCAGACTTGGAACTCGGACAGAAATCTCCCAGAGAACAAGGGGGCCAGACAGTGCTGGCCAGAGAGGCAGCAGCCGCTGCACGGTACCATGAGGATGGCTGGCTAGAGGGGCAGACTAGAGTTAGAGAACCCTCCCCTCTCTCCTGTCCACCTTTGTCACTGGAAGGAAGCTTTAAACTTCATTAGAACTCCAGGTCTGGGGCTGGGGATTTAGCTCAGTGGCACACTGCCTGCCTGGTAAGGGGAAGGTCATGAGTTCAATTCCTGGTACCAGAAGAAAGAAAAAAAACAAAAACCCCAGGTCTGGCCTGGATCGCTAAGTGTGAAGTTTTAAACTGCTTTTTATTAATTTATTTTTTATTTTCAGGAGAAATAAAAAAAAACCCCAAGAAAATGATAAAGAATTTCAAAACAAGATGATAGGAAATTAACAATGGTTGTTCTATTGCATATTGTTATCTTCAAAGTAGTTGCTCAGATTACCAGATATAGGCATGTAAGACTGATCAAACAATATAAATACTGACTTACCTTTCAATAAACTAATAGAAATTAGTAGTACAATTATCTTAGCTATCTTTTACATATATATACATCATTTTGTTTTCCCCCTTCCTTCTTTTCTCCTTTCCCCCATCCCAGTTGTTCTTTCCTTTTGAGCAGTTTCTTTCCCTTTCACAATATCTATTGTGCCTTTTGGATTTTATTTACTCTTTCAGTTTCTTGCACTAGGGAGACAATATGATGTACACACAGGTGAGTCTGATTTATTTTACTTATGAGTATGGTCTCTAGTTGCGTCCATTTACCTATAAAAGCCTTGAGTTTATTTTTGTTATAACTGAGTAATACTCCATTGTGTAAAGTACCACATCTTTTTTTTTATCTATTCCTTGGTTGATGGGCATTTGGGTTGTTTCCAAGATTTAGCTATTATAAATTGTGCTGCTATAAACATGGGTGCACATATATCCTATAGTATGATGTTTTCAATTCTTCTGGAAAAATACCCAGAAGGGGAATATCTGGGTGGAATGGGACTCTAATCCTAGTTTTCTGAGGAATCCTCACATTGATTTCCACAGTGGTTTCACCAGTCTGCAGTGGAGAAGTGTTCTCATCAGCAGTGGAGAAGTGTTCTTTTTTTCCCACAGTCCCTCTAGCATTTGTTATTGGTTGATTTTTTGATGATAGCCATTCTTTCTGGGGTGAGAGGGAATCTCAGTGTTGTTTTAATTTCCACCTCCAATGATCAATGATGTTGAATAGTTTTTCATATATTTATTTTCCATTCATATTTTTTTCATTTGAGAAGTGTATATTCATCTCAAGTGCCCATTTTTGGATTGGAGCTTTGAATTTGGGGGGCTGGTTTTTAAAAATTCTTTATACGTTCTAGATAGAAGTCGTTTGTCTGAGGGACAGTTGGCTAAAGTTTTTACCCAATTTGTGGGTTTTCTTTTCACTCTGTTGCTGATTTCTTTTCATATGCAAACACTTTTTAATAAGATGAGATCCTAGTTGTTGATTCTTTGAAGTATTTCCCAGGCAATTCGGTTTTTGTTCATGAACTCTCTGCCTCCTCCTGTATCTTCAAGATTTCTACCTACCTTCTCTTCTAGTACATTTAGTGTTTTTGTTTTAATATTTAGGTCTTTGATCCATTTTGACTTTAGTTTAGTGCATGGTGAAAGACAAGGGTCTAGTTTTAGTCTTCGGCATGTGGAGAGCCAGTTTTTCCAGCACCATTTATTAAAGAGGCTTTCTTCCAGTGAACATGTTCAGCCCCTTTGTCAAAGATAAGGTTGCTGAGTGTGTTTGTAGTTGTTTCTGCATCTTCTAATTTGTTCCATTGATCGTCAGGCCTGTTTTTCTTTTTTTGCCAATACTATGTTGATTTTATCACAGTAGCTTTGTAGTATAATTTCAAGTCAGGGATTGTGATGCCTCCTGCCTTGCCTTTGTTACTCAGGACTGCCTTTGCTATTCTAGGTCTCTTCTGGTTCCAGATGAATTTTAGGATTGCTTTCTCTAGGTCTGTGAGGTATGCCGATGGTATTTTGATCAGGATTGCATTAAATCTGTTTTTTTTGTTTTTGTTTTTGTTTTTTTTTTTTGGTTTTTCTCCGGTACCAGGAACTGAACTCACGACCTTGCGCTTGCCAGGCAGGCGCTTTGCCGCTGAGCTAAATCCCCAGCCCCGGATTGCATTAAATCTGTATAACAGCTTGGGGAGGATGGCCATTTTCACAATCTTGATTCTTCATATCCATGAGCAAGGAATATCTTTCCATTTTCTGAAATCCTCTTCAATCTCTTTTTTCAGAGTACTGTAACTTTCACTATATAGATCTTTTACTTTCCTTGTTAGATTGATTCCTAAGTATTTCATGTTTTGGATGCTATTGTGAAGGGTGTGATTTCCCTAATTTCACTCTCAGTGAGTTTGTTGTTTGTGTACAGGAATGCTATTGATTTTTGAGTATTGACTTTGTATCCAGCTACTCTACTGAACTTAGTTATTAAATATAGAAGTACTTTGGCGGAGTTTCTGGGGTCTTCTATGTACAGTATGATGTCATCTGTGAATAATGATAATTTAACTTCTTCCTTTCCTATCTTTATTCCTTTTATTTTTCTCTCTTGTCCAATTGCTCTGGCTAATGTTTCCAGACCTATATTGAATAGGAGTGGTGATAATGGACATTCTTGTCTTGTTCCTGATTTTAAAGTGAAAGCTTTCATACACTACCTTTTAATACACTGGAAAGGAGATCTGAAAGGGTGTGACTGAAGACAGTAATTGAAAAAGAAAACAACTTTGTGTGTGTACCATATCAACATACTTAGAATTATGCCGCTGTCTTCCAACCTTTGAAGGACCTCTTGAACCCTCAAATCTACCCCGGAAAAGGGTGGCGCTTTAAGGCAGGGACCATCTCTATTTTGTCTCTCCAACATATGGAAACCATCATTTCCCCTTCATTTCAGTCTCAACGGTAGCAGTGATTGGCTGAGCACTTCTCATTTGCCAGCCAGTGTTTCAAACTCTTTTTTTTTTTTTAGTTTTTTTGTTTGTTTGTTTGTTTTCCGGTATCGGAAATCGAACTCGCTACCTCGCGCTTGCCAGGCAGGCGCTGTGCCGCTGAGCTAAATCCCCAGCCCCCAAACTCTTGATGTATATAATTCACAATATCTTTTCAACACAACTCTGAAGGTTTATATTATTGATCTCTGCATTTTTCGGGAGAGGAAACCCAGGTAACTTAAGCAGCTTGTCAAGTTTTTCAAGTAGCAAACAACAGTAACAAGGCTTGTTAAGAAGAGGTAGAACGAGCCCTGCCGCACCCAGCAGCCACCAGGCGCGAATCCCACCTTTGCCCCACTAAGCCTGCGGAGACAGGAAGGCAGTGGAGAGGCGGGGGCATTGTCAAGACAAACAGCAGAGCATCTTGCGCATGGTGGTGAGCGCTGGGCGCTCTTACACTTGCACCTCACACTGCAGCCTCCATAGCTCCTCCCACCATTTAGAAAGAAAATTACTATTGTGAGCACGAGTATAGATACTTCCAAGTAGATCAGTTTGCTGGAATGATACATGAATAAACAAAATATTACAATCTAGGGTTGCATTTCTCTATTATATTGTTTCGCAGTAAATAATTAGGAAAAAGTGAAGTTCAAGGGATTGCTGAACATCAAATAAGTGTTTCTCCACCATGAAGGACTGTGGCATGCAGGTTGCTCCCTCAGCCCCTTGGGCCACAGTGACACTTAGGCGAGCTGCACACAGCATATTTAAAGATGTAGAAGCTCAGTGCTTTGGCAGAAGACATTTCCAGTTGCTGGGTTTCTGCCCGCTGCACCATGTTGCTCCACTCTGGCCACTCCACCTGCCCTCTGAGAAATAAGCAAGTGTAGGGGAGGTGTACAAAGGCCACGGAGCCAGACTGTCTGGGTTTGAATTCTGACCGAATGACTCCGTGAGTTGCTAATACCCCAGTGTTTCATTTCCTCTATTGTAAAATGTGCTAGTAAAGAACTCTGTGTTGTGGGGTTATGGATAGGATTAGTAAGTCAGTATGTGTGAAGAACTCACTAAAATAAGCATGTGGTAACCTATAATGCAATAAATGTTTGCTATTATTCATTGCCAGTTTGATTTCTATGCTAAGGTTAAAGGAGCAAAGGATTATTCAAAACTGTTAAGAGTTAAACTTACTATCCTTCCTGACAGGGGACACATTTGTTCCAAGATCCCTGGTGAGTGTCCAAGCCCTGGACCGCAACTTGTATTTATTGCAGCGGTCTCCTTCTTATCCCTGGTCTCATGTCATGAAGTTTCTATAATGTTGCACCTGTTGTCAACCATTTTCCAAAAACATGACATAGAAAATTCCAGATATAAACCATGCATAAGTGTTACCTTGCTTGTGTTCAGGAGAAATATCACACTGTTTGTTCCATGCAAACCAGGATGTGAATCATTCCCGTTTACCTAGCATTCACACCGTGGATACTGCCCTCCCCTGAGTCATCTTAGCAGCTACCCATCAGCTGTTGGTGTACCCCAGTGCTTGGGCTTAAGAAACTATTATTTTGCATTATAACAGCACCAAGGCATAAACACTGTGATGTTGGCAATTTAGACCAAAGAGAAGCCATAAAGTATTTCTTCTGTGTGAAAAGGTAAAAGTACATAACGTATTTTGAGAGGTAAAGAGACAGATCACCTTCGCATAATTTTCATTACTGTGTGCATCGTTCTATTTTATTATTGTTAATGTGTTACTGTGTCTAATTCACAAATTAAACTTTTTCTTGGACATATCTACATAGGGTTTCATACTGCCTGTGGTTGTAGGCAGCTGCCCACTGAAGTCTTGGAACACAACCTGGAGAGAGGAGACCGTTATGCTATGCTTTTAAAAATCCCTTTAATTTTAGACACCTCTAACTGATGCTGTCCCAGAAAACATGAGATGAGCATTATTTCACTTCTCTCTGCCTTTTCTTCTACTGTGTTTTCTGATCAGTACTCTTTCTTTGTAAAATTTTTTAAAATGTTTATTTGTACGTGTTTTGCAGTACACAATAATTACATTCCTTGTGGGCTTTTGTACATTACATAAATAACACATCTCAATTCTTTTTTCCTCTTCCCCTTTGCCTATTTGTTTAAAATTTTTTCTTTGTAAAGTTTCCTACATTATAATCCACTTTGTTCTGTAAATTCCCCTGTTGTTTTACTTTGACTATATATGTAGATGGATTTGATATTCACCATTAGGATTTCTGTGACAGCATTTGTAGAGGTTCCAATTCAACTCTGGATTGGCTTGTTTATGTTTCCAAGCAGGGCTCACACGTGTGCTACATTCTTAAGTTCACATGTATTTCAGAGTGCCTGAGCCTTACATTTACACCTGAATGGCATTTTGATGGGATATGCTTTGAGGTTACTTTTTCTTTGCTTTGTAACTTTGTAGATAGTACTCCATTGTCCTCTCCCACTGAATATTGCAGAAGAAAATCTGATTTTAAAAAAAATTAGAAGTATTAAAAATAAAAAAATTACTAGAGGTGACTGAATTTTTTCTTCTTGGATATCTAAAAAATTATTTTCTTTTCTTTCTTTTTTTTTTTTTTTGGTTTTTCTCCAGTACCGGGAATCGAACTCATGACCTTGCGCTTGCCAGGCAGGTGCTGTGCTGCTGAGCTAAATCCCCAGCCCCCTCTTTTAAAAAAATACTTCAACTTTAATTAACAAGTGCATATCATATTTTTTTCCTACCCATATTATTGGAAAATAGTGCAACTTTTTGATTGAAAGATTGAATTCTTTCACTTTGGAGAATTTTTCTTGTACTAAATTTTTGTTTATTATTTATTTATTTTGTACTAAATTTTTAAATAGTTTCTCTACTTGTTTCCTTCCAGACTGGATAATTTTTTTCTAAATTGAGTACTTTCATAGTTTTGTACTTTTTTTTATTTAATTAAGTTTATTGGTACAATTTAGGTATACGTAATGATCACATTCATTATAGGGAATTTGTACCTGTACATGATATATCTTGATTCCTCTTTTTCCCTCATACCTGTCCCCTCCCTTCAAACTCCCTTACCCTCCCCCTTCACAAAGCTCCACTTTATCCTTCTTTTCTGTCCCTTCCTTTTCCTTTCCATAGTTTCCTTTTCCTCTTGAATAGTTTCGTCCTATTTCACAATATCTATTGCACATTTTGATTCTTATTTACATTTTCAGTTTCTCATACCAGACAAACAATGCAGTACATATATATATAATATATATATATATATATCCAATTTACTTCTTTTATGATTTTGGTCTCAAGATCCATCCACTCAGCAAAAAAAGTCTCAAACCTATCCTTCTTTATATCTGAGTGATATTCCGTTATATAAAAAAATTGCATCTTTTTGTCCATTCATTAGTTGATGGGTATTTGGATTGCTTCTAAGATTTAGCTATTACAGACTGTGCTACTATAAACATGGGTGCACATATATCGCTTTGATATGATGCTTTTAATTCTTTTGGGAAAATACCAAGAAGGGGACTAGCTGGGTCAAATGGGACCTCTAATCCTTTTTTGAAGGATTTTTTAAAGCTTTTTAAGGAATCTCCACACTGATTTCCACAGTGGTTGCACCAGCCTACACTCCCACCAACAGTGGAAAAGTGAATTGAAATTATGCCATACATTTTATCTAATCATAGTGCAATGAAATTGGAAATTAATGGCAAAACAAACTATAAAACTCCACAAGTAGATGGAAATTAAATAACACATTACTGAAGAATCAATGGGTCATAGATGAAATTAAAGAAGAAATGAAACAGTATGTACAACTAAATACTAATGCCAACACAACATACTGGAACTCATGGGCCCCAATAAAAGCAGTCCTAAGAGAGAAATTTATAGTGCTGAATTCTCATATCAGGAAAACAGAACGAGCTCAAATAAACAACGTCATACTGAATCTCAAACTTATAGAAAAGAAAACAGAACGAGCTCAAATAAACAACGTCATACTGAATCTCAAACTTATAGAAAAGAAAGAACAAGTCAAGCCCAAAGATTATACGAGAGAAGAAATTATAAAGATCAGAGAAGAAATTAATGCCACGGAGACAAAGAAAACAATACAAAAAAATCAATGAGTCAAAGAATTGGTTCTTAAAAGATTAAGTCAAACTGACAAACCCTCTGCCAACCTTATCAAAAAAAGGGAAAGATTCAAATTCATGCAATTAGGAATGAAAAGGGTAAAATCACAACAGATCCTGCAGAAATCCAGATCATCAACCTTTTCTTTCAGAACCTGTATTTTAATAAAATGGAAAGGACAGGAGAAATGGACAGGTTTCTGGATACATATGAACTACCAAAGCTGAATCAAGAAGATATAAAAATTCTAAATATACCAGTATCAGTCAATACCATTGAAAATGTAATTAAAAACCTACCAACAAAGAAAAGCTCAGGTCCTGATGGACTCACAGCTGAGTTCTACAAGAAATGTAGAGCGGATCTAATATCATTACTCTTTTCTTTCTAATCTAACCCTTGACATAGATAACTTAGTGCACATATTATGTGATTTCGTATCGGTGACTTCCTTTGACACCACTATTATGTAAAATCCAGTAGTTTCCTCATTTCCGCTACCGCCTGAGGGCTCCTCCTCCTACTTTCTGTACAGTTTGAAGGCATTCTGAAGAGATCTCACGCAGCCCCTGCTGGAGCACTTGGGCACTGTGCTTTTCTGCGATCCCATTAAAGTGTCCAATTTTGGTACCTGTGCCCCTCAGCTGGGAGTATGCGCCGCTCTTATGTATTGTCTGCCCCACCCAGTGCAGCCTTCTAGAAACTGCCCAGCCTTGGCTCTCCTTCCGTGGTTCTCCTCCTGTGGTGGCTTCTGCTCCCAACTGCTCTCTCCTGACTACTGCAAACCGCCTTTTCACTCTCAGGCAGATCCTCTGCAATTTAGAACAGGAAGGTGGGGCCATTCTCCAAAAATGGTCGGGACATGGCCATGTGACCTATTTCTTCCTTCCACACTACTTCAAGGAAAGGTTAAGTATGAGATTATGATCTTTGTGGCACCCATCAGAATTTCCTGTTTCTTTCTCTAACACTTTTCAACAGTTGCGGCATAAACTTGAACCTCTTTCCTTGTGACTATTGGTAGATTTTTTTTTTTTTAAATGACATTTTAGAAAGCTATTTTGCATAAATGTAGAACTGTGAGTATCCATGTGTTCTCCTGTCCTCATAACCCCTTAAACACTTAAAAGATAGTCTGGTGTCTTCTGGACACTGAGGTTTCTTTTTTTGATTTTTTTTTTTCCATGCCTGGGATCAAACTCACAACCTTTTGCTTGCCAGGCAGGTGCTGAGCTGCTAAGCTACATCCCCAGCCCCTGACACTGGGGTTTCCAATGAGAATTCAGCAGTGATTCAAATGGCTTCTCCATGACGTGATACATAATTTTTTTCTCTGGCTACTTTCAACATTTTTTCCTTAGTTTAGTTTCAATCACTTTATTTGTCTGTACCTAAAGTAGATCTTGCTGGTAGATTTTTTTTAATCCATCATTTTTACTTTTGTTATTCAGTGTGACTTTACTCACATGGATCATCTCGGGTCCTCACCAAACTTCTTGAAGCTAAAAAAAGGTGTCCTTCAGTATATCAGGGAACATGTAAGCTGCTATTTCTTCAGATATTTTTTCTTGACCCCATTCTCTCTTCTATTTATGGGATTCAAATTCCATGTGTGTATATATTTTGATATTGTCCTATGGGTTCCTGAGCCTCTGCTGATCTTTTTCCCATTTTTAAAAATTTCTGTCTTTAGGGCCTGGGGATTTAGCTCAGTGGCAAAGCGCCTGCCTGGCAAGCTCAAGGTCGTGAGTTCAGTTCCTGGTACCGGAGAAAAAACAAAAAACAACAACAAAAAAAAATTTCTGTCTTTAGATTGAACAATTTTAGCTGATCTAAAAGCCTACTGACTTTTTAAAATGCAAGTCCATCCACTGAATTTTTAATTTCAAGTGTTATTTTCAGTTATAAAATTTCCACTGATTCTTTTTTTGTATATAGAGTCCTTCTTTCTTCTTCTTCTTCTTTTTTTTTAGTTTCTCGTTTATCGAAAGTATATTTTCCTTTACTTCACTGAGATGACGCTTCCTAACTATCATTCCCTGCTGATTCCAACCTCTGGGTCATACCGGGGTTGGTCTCAATTGATTGCCCTGTCTCTTAACTCTGGCCTATATTTTCTTGTTCTTCATAGGTTGGATATTTTTGGATTCTATTATAGGCATTATGCGTTTGATGCTCTGGAGTTCCTACATCTTTAATATTAATCTATTGAGTGTTGTTGTTTTGTTTTAGCAACCAATTCATTTAAGATGGACTCAAACTCCAAAACTCTGTCTTTTGCAGCAGCTCAACTTGTAGTTCATTTTCCCCTATTTTTAGCAAGTCTCCTTTGAGTCTGCCTTATGTATGTGTGCCTTGGAGATCTGACCGAACCTTTGCTTTGAGTTATAAAAACAAAATCCAGGTCTCTGACCCTGGCTATGGAGTTTCTAGATTTTTATATTTCTCTGCTGAGTATGGATGTTTTGCTTTAGTGAACAATTAAGATGGACTCAAACCCCCAGCCGCTGTCCTTTGCAGCAGCAGCTCAACGGCCGTCCATCATCCCTATTTTTAGCGAGGCTCCTTTGAGTCTGCCTGGCTGTTGTGTGTTTTGGGGATCTGACCAAGCATTGGCTGGAATTTAAATACAGAGTCTGGGTCTCCCTCATTCTGGCTTATTCGTTGGTAGCATCTGCTCCACTCTGCAGCACACGCTACCAGAGTTTTAACCATCTCCCACCATGACAACCTCAGCCTGTACTCAGGCTAAGAACTAAAAAACAAGTAGTTCTCTCTTGCTGTTCTAGTTTCCCCAAATTTGACTCCCCTCCAAATTCTATCTGCTTCTATTTAGTCTCTAGTGTTTTTATATTGGCTTTTAAAAAAATTAATTTAAAAAAATTTGGCCACCATTTATAGCTATTATCTTTAAGAGAGCAGGGCCTGGTAGAATTTATCTGTACTCGAAGTGGAAATTGCTGGTAATTTTTTGTCCATTGTCTTTACTCTCTCTCTCTTTTCTTTTTTCTTTTTTGTCTTTTCTGGGACAAGGTCTCATTGTGTAGTTCAGGCTGGCCTTGAACTGACTTGGTAGCCCAGGCTGGCCTTGACCTTGCAGTGATCCTCCTGCCTCAGCCTCCTGAGTGCTGGGACTACAGGCATTCACTTCCGTGCCAGGCCCATTGTTTTTACTCTTGCTGTTCATTGTGTTAAATGTGGGGAGAAGCAGGTTTTTCCATCTTTATCCAGAAGTTCTCTTGAGCATGTCTTACCTTCCTGAGCCTCAGCTTTACAATCTGTAAAATGAGGGAAATAGTTCCTTCCTGTGGAGTTATTGCAGGGGTTAAGTGAGATAGCGCAGGTAAAGCCATTTAATGCAGAGGTGGGCAGCGAGTAAGATTATTAACATTATTTTGGTGTCCGGACCTCCTCCCTAATATAGTGCCTGGCATGTAGTAAGAGAAAAACAGCGAGTGTGGCATACGTGAGAAAGGACAGAAGAAACGGTGGTGCCAACTGCCGCACACCGTGGAGTGCCTTCAGGGCTGTGGGTTGGGCACTCCGCACACAGGCCTGTGCCAGGCAGCTCTCCCCTCCGGCCAGGCTGCGGTTACACAAAACATTCCCTCTAATCCGCTTTGTTACCCAAGCCGCAGCCTGAGGGCTGAGGGCCGTCCTGGAACGAAGCGAACAGTCTCCATGTCCTTCTTTGTCCATTTTCCAGGAAGCACAGAGGAAAGCCTGGGAGGATGCTGCAGCCCTAGGGGAGCGCCCCTGATGGGGGGCACCGGAGGAAGTACGTGAAAGCCGCACCGTGTGGGGCCATAGCAGACAACGTAGAAAGGTGTGGACCTCTGCTTCCAGCTATGACAAGACAATGGCACCTGACTTCAAGGAGGGTCATTGCCTCACCTCAGGGCCAAAGTACCAACCCTCTGCAGGAAAATCACTGCTCTAAAACCAGGAACGTGTTTATCAGGGTGGAGGGGCATGAATATGGCCCTTTTACCACCTGCCAGGGCACCCGAGGATAGCTGAATGAGCAGAGTCCTTGGGTGTGAAAATTCTTCTTCCCTTGCAGTTTTTTTTTTTTTTTCCCCCGGTACTGGGAATCGAACTCACGACCTTGTGCTTGCCAGGCAGGCGCTGTGCTGCTGAGCTAAATCCCCAGCCCCTCTCCTTCCCTTTTAAGCACAGACTTAAAAGATATTACTAATCAAGCCACACACTCAAAAGTGGAAAAGTTTTATATTATGTATTTTACCACAGTAAATAAATGATCAAAATAATATACTCCCACTTAGACAATTTAAAAAACTAAGAAAGATTTAAAGAAAAAAGTTATCCCACTTACTATCTTTCTTTTGTGTGTGAATGCTTTTTTAAATTTAATTGAGATTCCACTGTCTATAATGTGTATTTTTTTTGTAATTTAGTATTGTAATATGAGCATAGTTGTCATTAAGTATTGGTTGAAAATGTTTTAATGGATTTAAAGCAATGTGTTATATGGGGTCACAAAATGTATTTAATTGTCTCAGTGGCTATTTAGGCAGTTTCCACTATTTTTTTTTCTGATAAAATGACACTTCATAATACCAGCTACTAAGGAGGCTGAGTCAGGAGGACCACAAGTTTGAGGCCAGCCTATCTGGGTGTGGTGGCACACGCCTGTAATCCCAGCACTTGGGAGGCTGAGGCAGGAGGATTGTTGCAAGTTCGAGACCAGCCTGGGCTACAAAGTGAGGTCAAGGCCAACCCGAACTGCATAGTGAGACTCTGTCTCAAAAAAAAGAAAAAAAGTTTGAGGCCAGCCTGGACAATTGAACAAAATCCTGTTCTTTAAAAACAGGAGGGGGAGGGGATGTAGTTTAGTGATGATAGAGTGTTCTTGTGTATGATCCCTGGTACTGAAACAGTAAAACAAGACATCAAAGACACTGCATCAAATATTTTTTTGATGTGAAGTCTTAGCCAAACAGATGCTCTGAAAGTGGCGACTGTTTTCTCTTCCTGCTTTGTCCTGCTCCGCTCCTTGACTTCCTTAATTATCTGGCTTAGCTAGACCGGTCCAGAATACTTCATCCTTAGCGATGCCTTCCTTCTCTGATTCCAACCGCATCCATTCATTCAGCAACAATCATTTGACGGCATAGTATATTTACACCCATGAATGTATGTTACCAAATACCAGTTCCTCCTCTAATGTGACTGGTCAGCAGCTAAGCCCATTAATACCTATTGTGTGTTGGCATGTTTAAAAGCACTTCACATGGATTATGTCATTTTTTATCTTTACCTTTATGCACAGGTGAAACTCTTCATGTTTTGCCCATGGATAAACTGAAATGCAGTGACAGCCACTGTGGCTCCAAAGCCCAGTAATTATGCACCAATTGTGCATAAACTGGACAGTTTGTGCACGTGGAACAGACAAAGCAAATACGGTCAGATGTTGCATTTTCTAGGGAGGTACAGCCCCGGTAACATTGTAGCTTAACATACTACTCACAGCCTTACAAACCTGCTGCAGTGCCGGTTGTATCAAAATACAGCAGATATAACCCGGTACAGTAGGCAAAGTGATAAGCGCAACAAATGAAACGGTTACAGTTTATGTATTTACTATATTATATTTTTGCTCATTATTTGATAGTGTGCTCCTACCTATTTTTTAAAAAAGCTTTACTATAAAGCAGTGTCACACTGGCAGCAGCCTCGAAGGTTTACTGCGTCCCTTGACTGCAACCAAAGGCCGTATCTAGTGAATGCTGCGCACCGTCTAGACTTGTATAAGCGCGTTGGTGTTCGCGCAAACTCATCTATGGTACGTTCCTCAGAGCGGATCCCGAGGTTAAGTGAGGCATGACTGGATACTTCTTGTCCCATAGAGCTTACTTTCAGCCTGGGCTGCTCTGTTCCGTTCTGGACCCAGGGGCATTGTCAGCCTCTCGCTGTGCCTGTCTGTGAGCGACCCTTGGTTTTCCACCCTGTGAACTCCTGCAGGCCTGGGACCGTGTCTCCTTCTGTCTTTTACCTGCAAGAAGAACATAGCTGGTGCACAGGTGCTACTCAGCAAGGCATTAACAGCCCGCAGGGAGGAGGCAGAGAGAGGGACAGGGGCTGTGCTTCTGGCTTTGTTACTGTGAGACACAGGGCCGGAGGTTCCCATGGTGGAAATGGTACCCTCTTTAGCATTCTAAGGGTGTGGTCAGATCTTCTAGGAAAATCCTGGGTTTTTCTCACCTGCTGATAAGCTATCATCGTGTAAGACCATTCTGTGGGCTCCAACCCGCTGGGCTCGGCCCAGGCCTTTGATTTCAGGGCTAAACATCAGAAAGCTGTCTCTCTGTCAGTCGGCTCAGATGTGAGCATGAATGTTTTCCAGGCTAAAAAGCAAAGCTCATTTTCTTAAGCATGTCTGTTTCATAAAGTAGGTAATTACAGGTACATTGTTTAACTTGAATGGTATTAAAAGAAGAAAAAGAGTAAAGTGGCTTCCCAGGGAAGGCCAGGAGCATTTTGTTTTGTTTTTTTTCCTGAGTTTGTCCTAAGGTAAAAGTTAACTGTCACTTCCTCTGGATGGTGCTGACATCTAATGATTATAACACCATCCATCTTTGAGTGCCCGTGTGATGCCCGGCACAATACATAATGGCATTATTGCTGATTCTTTTTTTGTTTTTGTCTTTTTGAGACAAGGTCTCACTGTACAGTTCAGGCTGGCCTTGAGCTCACTTTGTAGCCCAGGCTGGTCTCCAACTCACAACGATCCTCCTGCCTCAGCCTCCCGAATGCTGGGATTACAGGTGTGCGCCACCACGCCTGGCTTATTGTTGCTTCTTATATGACTCTGAGGAATATAGTACTGTCATAGTCCTGAATTCTCAGAATTACCTGGCTACTAAAAGGCAAGGGAGGGGGCTGGGGATTTAGCTCAGCGGCAAAACACCTGCCTGGCAAGCGCAAGGTCATGAGTTTGATTCCCGGTACCAGATAAAAACCAAAAAAAAAAAAAAAAAAAAGGCAAGGGAGGAATCAACTGCAGTCCACTCATCACAGAGCCTCTGAAGTGCCTCCACCCTCTGAGTTAGCAACTGACCCATTGTTTAGGAAATGAGCTATGTCCTCAACCCTCAGCCAGTAGAGAGGTACCCTGCAGAATCATGGCCTTTCAGTGCTTTGCTAATGACCTTGGAGGGCAGCAGAGAGGGCAGGTCTGTTTCCTGGCTGTTGATGGAGCCAGGAAGGACACCCACTTCCTTACTCCTGTGATCATGGGCTAAACTTCAGGCAATGACTAAGTGAGGAAGGGCTCTAATCTGATTCAATTCACACCTCAGATTTGATGGAGAAAAATCTTATCCTCATGGATTTATTTCTATAAAACAAAATGTTTCCTGTGTGTGTGTGTGTGTGTGTGTGTACTGGGGTTGAACCCAAGGCCTTCAAACTGAGCTACTTCCCCAGTCCTTTTTCTATTTTTGAAAAAATTTTATTTATTTTTTGGACTATGAAAATGTATTACTACAGTTTTCATCATTAGAATTTATGGTCTTAGCTAGGTGTGGTGGTGCATGCCTGTAATCCAACCACTCAGGAGGCTGAGGCAAGAAGATGGCCCTGGGGCTAGGGATGTGGCTGAGTGAAAGAGTTCTTACCTTGTAGGTACAAGTCCCTGAGTTTGATTCCCAGCACCTGAAGTGTATTGTGGGACCTTGGCTCAAACAAACAAACAAAACCCCCTTAAAGAAATCCAACCTCCCAAAAAAACACAACCAAAATTTATGATGGTGGCCTTTCCTTCTGTTTGTACAGAGCTGACACAGAGATACTGGTGACTTCAACAAGTTTAAAGCACACTCCGGAAGAGTCATCAACAGCGTGACCTTTTAGACCAAATACGACATCCAGAACATCACTGTTTCCTCTAATGAAGTTCAAGCAACCTGAACTTGTGGTTTTCTTCTGTCTTGGTCTGCTGCACTCTTCTTAAGGGCAGACTTCTTAAGAGAAGTGTGTCTTCTTAAGACACACTTCTTAAGGGCAGAATCTGGCTATCTGGGCTAATTTCCTACTTTTTCCAACACTGTTTCCTTTGCCTGAGAAGCACAGGCTTCCTTACATCGCTTATCATGCTACTTCCGGTCCCACTGGTGGCTATGAAGCCTCCTGGCAACAGAAATCAGCGACATTTGCCTGGGGGAAAGAGCCTCTTTTTATTTATTTTAAGACAGGGTCTTACTAAGTCACGAAGGTGCCCCTGGTGGCCTCCATTTTGCAGTCCTCCTGCTTCACGCTTCCAGAGTGCTGGGACTGAGGGCCTGTACCACCACACTCAGCTATGGAATGTGTTTCTATGAACCTTCTAATGTGAACTCACTTTGAAGGGTAGAGAAGCCTAATTCTATAGAGTTATACACTGAACGAATGAAAGAAAAAGAGATGGTCTCAGAAAATTCTGTATGTGTCTATGACTTTGGAGACAGAGATTATTGTGGATCCCAGCTTTCAAGAGGAGCTGAGAGTTGAACTGGACCTACAGGAAGGGTTGCACAGATGAAAGCAGAGAGAAGGAGGAGGCGTTTCAGAGGAAGGCAGCAGTATAAACCACTCCCAGTGGCAGAGACAGAGCGGAGATAGCAAGCCTATCCTCACAGCACTTTGCCTCCAAGGAGCAACTGAGGAGCATTGGAGTTATATATTTATTTATGTATGTATTCGGGCTTTGAGACAGGGTCTTACTATGTAGTTCACGCTGGTCTTGCACCCACTGTGTAGCCCAGACTGGCCGTGAACTTGTGGTGAGCCTCCTGCCTCAGTCTCTTAAGTGCTGGGATTACAGGCAGCCTACTTCAATGTTCAGCTCTGGCAAATACAAGCCTTTGTGCAATTATTCAACCTCCTTAAGCTCTATTATCTTGCTTCCCAGTGTGATCCATGGCACATACTTCTCAGGGGCTTTATGAAGATTAAATGTCCCATAGTTTAGTTCCTGCTTCAGTAAGCTGAGGAGTTATTCTTATCTTTCAGATCATTGTGGAATATCTATATCCTAATCTTAATTGCGCTTTATTTCACTCCAGTAACCAATAACAAAAAAATTATACTTCCTTATAGCTCATGAGATCTGCAAAGCAGTAAAGCTATCTCACTCTCTGTGCCGAAAACAGTGGGGTGAGTGAGATGTGCTGTCACAGCTGCAGCTTCACACAAAGGTGTCTTAGATGAGTGACTTTTTTTCTTCTCCCCAGCAATAACATTAGCATCCCGCCAGGCTCCTGGTGGCTCTCTGCAGTTTCCATTTGTCACTTTATGCTTCTCTTAGCACTTTGGAGAGGCAGGCTGAAAACCTGCCCTAATGATCCCTGAGAAGTATGAAAAGTGGGAGAATAATGAGAGCTTTTGATTCCTCTCCGGGTCCTCCTCGGGAAAGTTCCACAGCAGTTTCTGCATTTTCTCCAGTCTCTGGTTATCTATTTTCTGGGCTGCCCTGCGGCCCCTTATTAACATGTACAACAGAGTCAGAAGATGTGAGCTCTTCTCTGAACCCTGCCACTTATTTGGTACTTGATCTTTGACAGACAACTGTAGTCTCTAGGCTTCAGTAGATTTATCTATAAAACAGAGAGCAACTGAAGGGTATAGAGGAAAGTGCTTTGGAAATCCTTGGAATACATAGTGCATAATAAAATGGGTAGACCAGAAGCATGCTTTGTAGCTCCTTCTCCTCAACTAGCCATCAGATGAATCCCAGATTCCATAACAAAATCCCTCTTCAAAAGTTCACTCAGAATATGAATGTTTGGCCTTTGATTTATTCTTGGCAGTAAAGAAATGAGTTTCTTAGTATCCATTCTTTATGAGAGTTTGAAAAAGTCCTCTCAGAGTAACCGTCCAAAGGGAAGTAATAGCTGGTATCCTTGGAATGACAGCTCACTTAATGGGACCCCAAGGAGATTTTATGCAAATCCTTTAGCATAACTTTATGTATTTAATCCAAGTGTTTATATTCCCATCCCTTAAACACAAACACAAACCACTCTCCTGTCACAGTGGCCTTGACATAAGAGTCCTTGCCTTCTGGATGGAGTCATTTTGAGGTCTCAGGCCATGGCCTTGTGGTGCTCCAAGTCTGTTAGGTGGGAAAAGTGCAGGTCATTGTCATCCTAGCCTGGCTCCTTGCTAATTGAACTGGGCAGTGAGCGCTACATGACATCACCAAGTACAGCTGTATTAGATAATGCTGCATTGTACCGGCGCTGTTTCCTGCACTGAATCTTTCCATTGCTCTCCCCTAATGCTTATCTGATTATCCACACACCGAGACCTGAGCAGAGCTAGTGATAGGTTAATTCGAATTGCAAATCTCTCACCAGCGGGTCCTGTGGCTGTATGCTCAGATTTCTAACAGGAAATGGTCAAAAGCTTTTATACCATGCCCTGTACAGAGGGGCTGGAAAATCAATGTGGTCTGAGCTGCAGGAAAGACCCCAGGGGTGGGAAATGTGATTTTTCTCCTCCTGAAGTTTATTGCCCAGCTCTTTGCGGCCAATGAACTACCGTTGACAGGAATCAGTGACAATTTGAGTTTGAAGGCACGTCTCCTCTCAGGTTCGTAGTCCTGTGACAAAGGTCCCTTACTCACAGTAGTATCAAGAGACAGGGGCCCTTAGTCAGGGAGGACCCAGGCTCAATCCTCGTTTGTGGCTTTTTGCAGTGTACAGGAATTTCTCTGGGAGAAGCTGCAAAGAGTCATGAGGTACCGCTTCTGTAATCCCTGCAGAGAACATTGCTGGGGAATTTAACGATTACAGATGCCCAGGGTTTGACCCCACAACCAGTCAATCTTGGGAGAAGGAGGGAAAAGAGACAATAATTTCTCTGGTCAGTCAGGTTTGGAAACGAACTTACCTCATTTCTCAAAGTAGTACCTTGAGAACGCCAAAGGGGAAGTGCCATTCTGAGGCTCACAGGCTGGGTTCTGCGAGGCGGATACGGAATGCAGGCTCGCTGTCTTTAGATTGGTGCCCTGTGTGTTGTGCGGCCTCTCCTAAAAGATCAGCTCTATTCGGGTAGCAACGTGGGAAATGTATGTGGTGAAAAACAATCAACAACGGTGTGATCCTTTGAATGTCCACGTCACCAGAATTCAGCACTTGGTCTCCAACGTACCGTAAAAGTCTATCTAATGCCTTGGTTAAGAATCTAACCTCACCACTGTGGGGGAAAAAGGAACCCTTTTCCATTGTTGGTGGGAATGTAAAGTGATACAACTGCTGTGGAAATCAGTATAGAGATTCCTCAAAAAACTAAAACGACAGGTTCTATTTGACCCAGCTGTTCCTTTTCTAGGTATCTTCCTGAAGGGGTTAAAAGCATCATAGCACAGTGATACACGCACACACATGTTTACAGCAGTGTAATTTATAATAGCTACATCTTGGAATTAGCCCATATGTCCGTCAACAGATGAGTGGATAAAGAAAATGTGGTATTGATACAAGGGAGTACTACTCTGCCATAAAGACCATAATTTTAAGTAAAACAAAACAGACACACAAGTTTAAATAGTGCATTGTTCCTCTTGTGGGAGAAACCAAAGGATAAAAAAGAAGCATAATGGAGAATAGATATTCGGAAGTAGGAAGAACATATTCAAATGGGAAGGGGAACAAGGGAGGGGGCAGGGCAAGGGAAGGAAGGCAAAGGGATTTAAAAAAAAAAGAGGATGGAAGGAAAAAAATGGTAATAAAGCTTTTCTGTTTGGAAGAAGGGTTGAAGGAGGGGAGGGGAAGAGAGTGGGAGCCACAGATAAATTAGGGTGCTATATTACATACAGGTACAAAGTCTCTGTGATGAATGTAATCATTCTGCATGCCAGATATGGACTAATGAAAAATAAATAATAATAAAAAAGAAGGACTTGTGTGACCTTGCTGCAGTTATTTTCCTCCTCATTGCCTTGTCTATAAAATATGAATAATAAAATGGATAGCATTTACATAATAGGACTGCTGCAGGGGGTAACTTAGCCGGTACAAAGTCTGAGAAGTGCTGAGTGTAGTAAGTGCTTCATGGACAGCATCCTTAAGGTGCCCAGTGAATTTCTGCAGGAGGCATTATCAGTCTGACCTACCAATGGGAGAAGGAGGAAGACTGATGGGCCTCGTACCTTACATCACATTGCTGGGCTGTAATTAGACATTTTGTGGGCTCCGTCCACGCTGGTAATATGCGGAAATATATTATGATGAGCCTGCCCTGTAGGAAGAAATGATTATGAAATTTGTATAAGTCTGACTAATGTTTCTCAAGGCTTGGGCCTGTTCCTGGGTTCCTCTTGGCATTCCTTGACTTAGATTTGACCCCCTCTTGGCCCACTGAGCACCATAGATGTTTGTCATCTTGAATGAAAGGTTACCTTGCTAAGAAATAGGGTTTTTCTCTTGGCACTTACTCTGAAAAATTCTGAATGCCTTGCTTTGGTATACGTGACTTTTCACAATAAGGTTTCAATCCATCTTTCTTCCTCTCGTGTGTGTTCTAACTGATTTATTTTAAGATTACTTATGATAGTTGAAAAATTGAAAACAACTTGAATGCCCGGCAGTGGGAGAATGGCTGAATGCTTTATGACGCACTCATATATCACTAATGGCTCTCTTACTCTCTGCTTACTGTGCCAGGTACAGCTGCAAACACTGCTCTTGTAATTAACTCATTTAACCACTAGAACAACTTTATGAGAGGGGTGCTATTATCCTTATTTTAGGGTAAGGAAAGAGAGATCATTATTTCTCTAAAGTCACAGGAGTCAGGATTCAAATTCAGGCAACCTGCATGGAAAATCAATTCTTTAAAAAATTTTTTAAAAAGAGAATAAAAGCTATCTCTCTCATACACAAGTGTAACAAACTGCTAATGATTTGCCCAAGAACTTCCGCCTTGCATCTATAAGGGCTAAAGTGAATGAATAAATCTATTGTTAAATACATGCAGGAAATGCTTACGATGTAGTCTAAATGGGGGGGCACGATATCACTGTATGTGCACTATAATCTTAACTATGGAAGGTTGAAACAAAAAACACAGGGGCTGGGAATTTAGCTCAGTGGCAAAGCGCCTGCCTGGCAAGCGCAAGGTCATGAGTTCGATTCCTGATACTGGAAGAAAAACAGAACAAAACAAAAAAAGAAATAAAAGGAATAAAAAACACAGGAAATAATTGGATGAAAATTGACCAAAAGGTTAATCGTGCTTGTGGTCGATGGACTAAGGATTTCTTTCCCCCTTTGCTTTTTATACTTGTCAGACTTTTCCAAACATTTGAAAGCAAAGCTCACCTGGAATATCAGGGGGAAAATGCTGTTAAAATCGACTTTTAAAATACGAGCCCGGGGGCTGGGGATTTAGCTCAGCGGCAAAGCGCCTGCCTGGCAAGCGCAAGGTTGTGAGTTCGGTTCCCGGTACCGGAGAAAAAAACCAAAAAAAAAAAAAAAAACGAGCCCAGATCTCAGTGGTAAGTAGCTGGGGCCTGAGTTTGTGCCCTGGCATCGGTTTCACCCACAGCCTGGGTACCCAGGGATGCAGCTTTGCTTGTGTTCTAATCAGGACGGAACCTATAATGCTGGCAGGGCTGAAATTGGCACAGCCACGTGACGGGAGCGTGCAGGGCTGGCCCGTCACCTCCCATACTGTCCCCCTAGGATCAGGCTCAGAGAAGTTGCCCAAAGAGCTCTGAGGGGCCCTAGGGGCTGCAGTGAGGTGGATCGAGACGAAAAGGAGAACCCTGTGTGGGAACTCCCACCAGCAAAGTTGGCTTCAGCATCTACCTGGGGATGGGAAATAGAGACAGACCGAGCGGAGCAGCCTAGGTCCTGGAGCAGTGCGTAGGCCAAACCCTGGTGTCTTCCAGAGCAACACAGCGAGATCTTCCGGCATCAGGAGAAATGAGAAGATTGCTATCAACGGCATAATCCATGAGGCCAAGGCAGAAAAAAATCCCGGAGAAGGGTCTAAGGGTACAGAGTACGGGTTAGAAAAATGAAACAGAAAACAACTTCTGAGATACATTTGGTTTTGGAATCCAGGAACACATCCATTTAGGGATCAAATATGACCCAAGCATTGATTTCCACAGCCGGTGGTGATGCTTGAGTGCCACGGACAAGAAGGAGAAGACAGATTACCCTGGGACCAGGCCTGAGTCAGCGGAGAAGGAACCACACGTCTGTTGGGCCCGGCAGGTGTGTGGCGGGCAAATACATTTCTGTTTCAATCCAAATAAATACATTCCTGTTTCTATGCAAAAGGTCAATACAAAGTTTTCAGTGAAATAAAAGGAGAGAGAAAAGAGAGAGAAAAAAGAGAGAGAGAGAA
>NW_004955420.1:20829670-20834304 GCF_000276665.1 Chinchilla lanigera | reverse complement strand
GAGAGAGAGAGAGAGAGAGAGAGAGAGAGAGAGAGAGAAACAAAACAAACCAGGAGAACTGAAAGAAGCAAGTTTGGGATGATTTACCAACAGGCATTAAATACTCACCTCCCAAGCCAATTTTAACTGCAAAGACATCTCACAGCCCCCGCCATTTCTGCAGGTTGTCCTGACAGTCTTTCTTGTGGCGTACACACCCAGGCGCCTGCTTCCACTTTGGTTCTCCTGGAAGTCCCTCGAGGGAACTCATTGTCCTGGATCTTTTTGAAAGGGATGATTACAGGCATCTCCACCTCCTCAGAGTCCCTGAAGGCTTGTATTTCTTCCCGCTGCCGGTGCCCTGTGGTTTCCTGGGCAGAGCTTCTGAGTCTTGCCCCAGGGCAGCAGCCTGCGAGGTGTCTCTGGCAGTTGGATGAATTTCCAGCTTCTGGAGGCCTGGGGGCCAGATGTGGCTGAAGGAAAAAGGCCTCTGCGTCAAGACTCAGCTCAGACTTGCTAGTGGCCGCCCAGCGACTCGCAGTACCTCTGTCCCTGTTTCTCATCTGTAAGGGGGAGACTGAGGCTCTGGAGAATAGTGCGTGGGCTGAATTGTCTTGATTGTATTTATTTTTTTGGTAGCTTCCCGCTTTCTTTCTCTCACCTTGTTTTCTATAGTAGTATAATTAAGAGAGACCTCAGACATGAGAACCTGGGGAAAGGGGGAGGGGAAAGGGGACAGATGCTGGGGAGGGCTGTGTGGGAATGTGAGAGGCTGCCTGGTGAGAATTTTAGAGAAAGGATGTTGTCAGCAAATATTCAGAGGTCTTGCTTTGTGATATTTGATGTGGGACCCTTTTGCCTCCTTAAGAAAACTTTAGTAAAGAGCTCTCTTATTTGTTCATGTTTTTGGAGCTACATTTATAGTCCTCCCGCTGCTCCCCCCACCCCCATACATGCATCTCGTGCTAAAATTGGCCTGAAGTCAGGAACAGAAAAAGCAGCTCAGGGTGACTTGGGTACACGTGGGTTCTAAGAAAAACCCTTTCTCGAAGGGAAGATTAAACAAGAACATTCACACCAATCTCCTTGCGCAGAAATATTCACTAGAGGTTTATATCATGAGCCAGGAGCTAGTTCAATAAAACATACATGATTTCATAACGGAGACTCAGGTTTTCTTCATATCTTCCCAAGACCTGAAGACCCGGTAAAGTGCAGCCCAAGGGCCCACATGATATATCCGTTCTCTGACCTTTCCTGGACACACCACGCCTGAACTCTGCCCTGAGGCTCTGGAACCGGTAGGAATCCAGGGCCAGCGGTCTCCCCAGTCTTGTGACTGGGGTCCTCCCAACAGAACTGGTTTCTATCTCTAACCTCTGCCCTGTGGTGTTCTCCCCTGGCCTCACTCCACACTCCACCGGCTCATCTGCAGCTCAGCCTCACTGCAATGAGCAGGGGCCATCCCAGGGTGCTCACATGAGGGATGCTGTCCTAGACCTGTTTCTCACCCTGGCTGTAAGGACTGGCGGTGTTGAGGGCCAATACAGGGGGCACCGACAGACCACACGTTGATGTGACTCAGGAACTAAGAACAAAAATAAGGGGCTGTCTTAGACCGTTACACAGTTCCCTGTCCTCGGTTCTGTTTTCTAGTACTCCAAATTATGGAGAAAACCAGGGGTGAAGCCCATGCTGGTTTCTTGGCTTGCAAGACTGAGATAACCACAGATGCTCTGATGCGCTGAAGTTCTGGGGCTCTGAAGCGGATAAGCGGGGAAGTAGGGGTGCTCCTGCCACAACTCCAGGGTGGAAGCAGCTTCCAGCAAGGCTGCTCTCTCATCTGTTGGGGTCTTCTCACCTCCATAGGACAGGCAGGAGGCTGGGCCATTACTAGCGGGATTGTGCTGCCGTCCCCAGCGTTATTTCTGAGGCTTCTTCATCTGCCATCTCCGGGATCTCTGCCTCGACTGTTTTCCTTAGAGACACACACAACTTCTTATCCTCTGGACACTCTCAGCTCTATAGCCTCCACCCCCACCATCTGGATGCAGGCCCCTAAATTCATGCGTTCAAATCCTGCACTCCTAGACGATACCATTAGGAGTCAGGCTGAGCACAGGTGAGCAGGTTATGAGGGCAAAGTCCTCATAAATGGGGCTAGAGGACTTATGAAGGTCACCACATGCTATGGTTTATTATCTAGATGTCTCCATGGGCCTCACCTTTCGGAAGGTGATTAGATTACCGGAACTTCTAGTGGACTTGCTATTTGGCGTTGAGATCTGCTCGGAAGTGGTGGGTCTCTGGGAGCATGGCCTGGAAGGGCTTAGTTTCACCCCTGACCCCCCTGTTGATCGCTCTTTCCTTGTCTCTGGAGCCATGGCCTGGGCAGCTTTCCTCTGCCATGCTGTCCTGCCTTGGGCCCAGCGGCCTAAGGCCTGATCTATGAGCCAAATTAAACCTCTCTCCTTCATTACATTTTAGGTGTCAGGTATTGTGTTTCAGCACTGAGAAAGAGACCACGACCCCTCAGAAAGCTATACAGCCCTTCTCCCATGTGGAGATGCAGCTGTGTAGGTGGTATCAGCTATGAACCAGAGTATAAGCCCTGAGCAAGCTGGCCATGGACTTACCAGCCTCACTCAGAGGAAAGATGCTACAATAAGAAAAATGACTTTACTCCCTAAATGGTAGCTAGGATTTAGATGTCCTTTCTTCATCCCTCTGCCACTGCCACACTGCAGGCTCTCAGGGGACCTCTGCTGAGGTCGGCTTCCAAGCTGGTCCCAGGCCTTGCATTCTTGGCTCCTGCCATCGATTTTCCAGCAGCGTGCCACAGAGACGCACGGCATGTCACCACACACAATCTTTCAGCAGCTCCGTTTTTGTTTTTTAGAACAAGGTAAATCTTCAATGAAGGTTCCGCTCAGAAATAGTCGTCTGAGTTTCCCTGCTTCTGTTCATTCGTCACGCCCACATTTTCCTGTGCTAAGCACCTTCTCCGTGTGAGACACTGCAGTAAGTGCTTCCGAGGAATCATTTCACATCCTCCTGAAAGCATTGCTAGCCTTGATATCTCCAGGGGACAGAGAGGAAAAGGTGGCCCAGAGGGACCGCAGAAACTCACCCAAAGACGCACAGCTAGCTGATTGTAGGTCTAAATTCACCATCTGGAGTTCTGTCCAACTGGAGCCCTTGTGTGGAGCAATGGTGTCTCCAGGGCAAGGGCTGGCAGCAAGGGTGCAGAGACGGGGAGAGGCTTTGGAAGAAGGGTGTTGGGGAGAGGCCTCTCCTTGACTTGGGGACAGAACGCTGGGCCCAGGCTTCCAGCACCCAGAGGACCCAGACAATTCTCCATCTCCCCCACTCCTGTCCTTTCCCGCTCTGCCCAAAACTGGGCACTCCGTAGAGCTCTGGGATATGATTATTGCTCCGGGAGTCACATCCCTTCTATCCAGTCTGTAGGCTTTGGTGACTCTGAGGCTGCTTCCAGCTACCTTGTAAGGCTGCTTTCTGTCCTGGGCAACCCGGGATAGTCAGCATGAGCTTGATGCTTGGTCACTCAGCTGGTTCCTTTTGCTCCCCCAGGGCTCCAACCTATCCTGGGTAAAAGGCAGGAAGCCCCCTCCCTTCGGCATCCTACAGGAGGCCTCAGACCCACTGCCTGCGGCAGTTTGGGCTGAGGGTTTCTATCAAACTACTTCCTTGTTTTGCTGTTTGACAGTATCTAATTAATATAGGACATACATCTTAATGTTGTTTTTTTTTTTTTTTCCCTGTACAGAAGATTGAAGCCAGGGACTTACACATGCAAGGCAACCCCACTGAGCTACCTCCTCAGACCCCTTTTAGAATTTTCAGACAGGGTCTTGCTACATTGCCGAGGGTGGCCTTGAACTTGTGATCCTCCTGCTTCAGTCTCCCAAACAGGAATTACAGACATGGGCCAACATGCCTGGTCAACGTTAGGAGATTCTTGCCAAACCTGTGACACAGATTTTGTTTTCTCCTACTCTATGTAAGAACAATGCAAGTTTTCAGAGAGGTTAAGCGACTTGATCGGGCTCACACTAATCAGGTAGCAGAGCTAGGCTGTGCAGCGCCGGGTTGTTGAGACGAAAACCTCTAAGGTACTGAACTGCACCCTCTTGAACATGTGGGGCGGGCCGGGAGGTGAAGGCAGCATTTGGGGGTCCTGGCTTGCTGCACGGCCCCTCCCCCTCCGCCCGAGCTCCTTGGGGACAGGAGGGTCCCAGCACCACGCTAGCCCGAGCCGGAGCCAGGCATCCTGGACTCAGAGCCCGCTCCCTAGCGACCTCCGGAGGGCTGGGCTGCTGTAGGACGCGGTGTGGCCCGGGGACTTCACTAGTCTTATCGGCTCTATTTGCATAACGGAGACGGCCGCTTCCTCCCCGCCCCTCTGCCGCGCTCCTTTTTCCCTCGCCGCCTCCACCCGGCATCCCAGGTCCCTCGCCGCTCCTAAGCGGGCCCTTGCTCCCGGGAGTCCCCCCGGAGCTCCTACGCCCGGCTCTCCCACCGGCGCCCTCGCGGAGCGCACAGGCACCTGGAGGAGGGGAGCCCTGGGCAGGGCCGGCTGGGAAGGCGCGGGGCACGGCCGGGCGCTAACAAAGGGAGCTGGCAGCCGGCCGGCG
>NW_004955420.1:20825373-20829485 GCF_000276665.1 Chinchilla lanigera | reverse complement strand
CTCAGGGCACGGGCGCCCAGCGCCGCCTCGGCAGCCGTCTTCCGGCCGGGGGGTGTCTGCGGCTCCGTCCGGGCCGAGGGGCCGCCCCGGTGTCTCTCGCGCTCCCCAAGCCCGCGGACCCACAACAAACCCACGTGCGCGCCGCCCGACCTCGGGAGCCCCCTTTCTCCGCGCGCCGATTGCACTGCGTGAGGGGCACGTCCCGCCCGGGCTGGGTGCCCGCATATCCTGGCAGCTGGGTGTGCAGGAGGGGAAACCGAGGCCAGCGGCGGGGGGGCAGCGCAGGCAGCACAACAAACGCACGTGCGCCCCGCGCGGGGATCCCCGCCGCGCCCCGGGCCGGGCCATTGTCTCCGCCGCGGGGTGGAGCCGCGGGAGGCCCCCTCGCCCGGGAGGGCGGGGGACATTTCGAGGGTGCCATGGGGTACCCCATCCCACTAAACTGCCAGATTTAAAAAGGGGGAAACGGAACGAGAGAGCAAAAGGATCCTGGCAGGACGAGAGTGTTTGGCCGGCCGTGGCGCGTTCCTTGGGGTAAACCGCACAGCCCTCCTCCACCCGGAGATGCGGTTTGAGCTAAGGGTCTGTGAGTGGCCTTCCAGAGGAGACCGTGCTCCGAGCACCGTGTCCCTGCCCCTCTCGGGGCGACCGCCCCCGCCGGGCCATCGCGAGCGCCTCCCCAGCCTGCGGGGAGCACTGCGCAGCGCGAGCGGCGGCGGGATCCCGGGCTCCGCCTGCGCTTCGCTTGCGTCCTGAAGTCCCCACCTCCGCCGCGACCCCAGGTGTCACTGGACCTCTTTGGCTTATCCGTGTTCCCAGCGAGGCTAGTTCCGAGGTGCGCGCGCGCGCGCGCACACACACACACACACACACACACACACACACACACACACGGGCCTCTTGTTTGTTTTTCTTTGCTTACATGTGCTCAGCTGAGCTCTGCAGATTTTTCTTTATCAGATTTGGGCGGGCAGCGGCGCGAGGGCTTGGGGAATCAGCTGGCCTCTTGGGCGGCGGTGTTGGGCTTAGAGTCAGGCTGTGGAGACGCCCGGCGCTGCCTGACTTGTACTTGTTGAGCTTTTGGGCTCCGGGTTCTGCCGGAGATGAAGCTGTCCCCAAGGAGAACAGAGAACCTCCAACCCCACCCTGCTGTTTCTAAAAGGGTTTAAAGAGCGTCCTGCAGACATGGTTTTTACAGGCGAGAAGCTGAGTTCTGAGCGGTGGGCCACTCGTTCAAGGTTATAAACCAGGTGACATCGGTGACGGGGAGAGGACCGGGGTGCGGGCCTCCCAGCTCCGGAACTGGCGTGCCCTGCCTGCAACTAAAATCGGCAGAACCGGGAGGGATTCTGTGGTTGGCTTAAAAGGCAGTAGCCTTAGGCAGAATACAGTTAAACAAAGGAAGTAATTCACATTGAAAGCTGCACCCTTCCACTGTCCCTTTCAAGAGTTCTTTATTCTGTTGAGAAAAGATAGATTTAGTTAATTCCTTATCCTCCTAGCCTTTCATAAGTGCAGTTATTTTTCTCTCCTGGCTGCCCCCTTCCAACTGGAACAGGACCAACTGTGGAGACTTAGAGGATTTGCCTCTCATCCTTGTGCCAGGAGCCTTTTGTTTGGGCAAAAGCAGGGACTGTTGACATCAGTCTTGCTGGGAGGGAAATGTCTCTTAGCGGGCTGCTCCTGAGCCTCTGGTGGGAGAACAAAGCATTGTTTTCACTGAGTTTATTTAATTTATTTTTTTATGAGTCCCGTGGAAGTAGCTGCTTATTTTTGTATTTGGCAGTGGAGAAGTTGAGAAAAACCGAAGAACATTGTGAGGCTGGATTTCCCCAAAGTTAACTTAGAGTTGGTGATTTCTCGTGTCCCTTTATCTCCTAGCTGCCCTTGTTTCTTTTCTTAGAATTGCTAGGGTATTTCACTTTCACAGTCATGCCACTTGGGCTGGAGTCTGCTTTTTCTTCAAGATGCTAAAGAACATGAGGAATTATCTGGTCAGACCCTGAACCCTTTCATTTGCTAAAGAGAAATTACTTGCCCAATGAGGCAGGGCAAAGCGGTCTACTGTTAGTGCTTCTTTTTTTGCGTAAAACGGAAACTGTTGCATCAAACGACTTGCCGTTGATACCCCGGAGTAAAGTCAAAGTTGTGATGGTTGCTATAACAACGCCCTGTAAGTCAGAGGATGAATTCCTTAAGGCCTTACATGGATTTCATTATTAAACAAAGCCATGGATCCCAGGGGTAGATAGAGGAAGGAGTACTGCAGTTATGACCAGGGACCAGTTTTCTGCATTGCTGATTTTGCTCTTCTCCTGGGCTCCTCTGTTTCTCTCTGTCTTATGATTCCTCAGTTGTGGAGCTGCTTTCTGTATAATTACAAAGTAGAAGGCAGCGAGTTGACTCCACTTAAGCTTTTGGCCAGTCTCTGCATCTGCTGCTCTAGTGGAGAAGAAGTTGCTTAGGCCTGAAAGTCAGAACACCGGGTTGGCTCCGCCTTCCTGTCCTTTGCATCTTCTTTTAGAAGAGGCAGGCTGCCTGCCAGTGTATGCGAAGGGAATAAGGCCTATGAATGCCCTGGAGTTGTAGGGCTACTAGTCACACGACACATGTATCTGTTCCGACCTCTTGGCAAACTCAGGTGCTCACAAACTTTTAAAGTGGTGGAGGGCCGGGGATATAGCTCAGCGGCATAAGCGCCTGCCTGGCAAAGGCAAGGTCCTGAGTTCGATTCCCGGTACAAAAAAAAAAGTGGTGGAATATGCTGGGAGCAGAACAACCTCATCAGGTAAACCCAGGTGCTTGGATTAGGCGGCCACACCTAGTCACAAAGAAGTGTGAATGTCTCCCAAACCATAACAAGAGGAGCTGTGGGTAGTCTGGAAGTCAGTGGGTCTCTGAGGTAATTAGGGAGAGAGAGAAAAAAGACACACCAAACACTTTCACACCTAACTGAGTGCGATTTCAAGTTACTTCACTTATTCATTTCCCTATTTGCTGACAGATAGGCAGCAGAGGTGGGAAGAGTCTTGTACTTAGCCTAGGATCACAAAGAACAAATAGATCTATTCTTTGGCCTGAGAGAACTCCAGTTTTTCAGGAAGCCCCAGACCCTGCTCGAACACCCCTGCCCAGAATACATTTGCATCTCTTACAAAGGGCCCGCAGAAGCCCACAGAAAATCTAACTCATCTCCAGATTGACTTCTGGGGGCTCCCTTTTCTTTATGCGTGAGGCAAAGACTAAGAGAAATGAAAGCATGGATGAGGGAAGGCTTCAAAGTGAGTGTGAGGATGGCTGGACTGAAAAATGCCAGAAATAATAATTCATTAACAGAACTCACAGCAATCCCTGGAACACTCAGATCCTGAAAATTTGGACAGGGAGTCTCTTACTTAGATCTGTTATCAGGAATTTGTTTGAGGAGAACTGTATTAAAGAAAAGTGATTTATTTATTTATTTACTTTCGGTTTGCGTGCATGAATTCTTAAACTACACAAGGGCATTCCGACTGTAGGAGTACTTTTTATAGGTGTATATGTAATAGTAACACAAAGCAAAGCAGTTTCACCATATTAAAATACTAGGGTGATCTAAGTTATTGGTAGAAGGGAAAGTTAACCTGAAGAATCATAATAGTGATTTAAATTTCATTTATGTTTTGGTTATAAAAATAAAGAGTATGTAAAGTGTTTCCCCTTGTTAGAGTAGATTTAGCCCGGGTTCCTCCGGATGAGGGGGTTGCTGTATTCCGGCTGCTTTCCATGTTGGCTACCTGACCCGCAGTATAGGAGTATGGGAGGCACCAGGGTTCCTCCAGACCGAGGCTCCCTGGATCGTGGAGGGGCAGTGGGAGAGTATTACTCAGTTATAAAGAAAGATAAACTTGAGGCTTTTATAGGTAAATGGATGCAACTAGAGACTCTACTGATAAATAAATCAGACCCACATGTGTAAACATCATATTCTGTCCCCAGTGTAAGAAACTGAAAGAGTAAATAAAACTTCAAAGGTACAATAGATATTGTGAAAGGGAAAGAAACTGCTCAAAAAGAAAGAACAACTGGGATGGGGGAAAAGAGAAAAGAAAGAAAGAAGGGAAATATATATA
>NW_004955420.1:20814125-20825273 GCF_000276665.1 Chinchilla lanigera | reverse complement strand
ACACACATACAAGATAGCTAAGATAATTGTACTGCTAATTTCTATTGGTTTATTGGAAGGAACATTTAATGCTTAATTGTTTGATCAATTTTGCATGCCTCTATCTGGTAATCTGAACAACTACTTTGAAGATAACAATATGCGATATAACAACCACTGTTAATTTTCTATCTTGTGGTTTTGAACTTCTGTATCATTTCTATTTATTTATTTATTTTTTAAGATACAAATAAAGAGTGCCCATTGAAGACAATTTGGAAAGTACAAAAAAAAATTTGAGAAACAGGAAATAATTCCATAATCTGAAGACAACCATTGTTAATACTTGGCTCTTTTTCTTCTGGTCTCTTCCTTATTATTTATTTATTTATTTATGTATTTTTGTCTTTTTGAAACAAGGTCTTCCTACGCAGTTCAGGCTGGCCTTGAGCTCACTTTGTAGCCCAGGCTGGCCTTGAACTCTCAAGGATCCTCCTGCCTCAGCCTCCCGAGTGCTGGGATTACAGGCATGTACCACCACACCCAGCTTCTCTTTCTTTTAACGAGGGTTGTTTTCTCTAGTGGTTGAGAACATACCTTATGTACAGTTTACGTCTCTTGTGTTTCTGGAGTAACCTTCTCATATATACATTTCACAGTGTATATCCATGTTAGGGCTGCACCCTTCGATTTGTCGTTCATTCAGCTGCTAAGCACCTCATCCTCAACGTCACATGGTGCCATGGATGTGATGACTTCAGTGCTCCTTTCAGAGCGGGCCTGTAACAGCCTGTCAAGGAGGGAACTTCTGCCTTTCCTGCCCCTGCCTCAAGCCTTTATCTGTCAGCATAGGTTGTTAAGAAATCTAGAAGTTCTGGCAGTGCAGTGGCGGGAGAAAACCCTGTGTGTGGCCTTGACTTCAAGTCTTACCCTTTTGAGCTCCAGTTTTTAGTTTCTGCAGCCATTAAATGAGCAAGCCCAGGATCCTCTTTCGTTGTGCACTCGTCAGATACTTAAGTGTCTACTCTAAACCAAAGACCGGTACAAAGAGCTCTGCTTTTAAGAAGTGGACAGTCCAAAAGAGGGGTTACAGTGATGAGAAACTAGTTTAGGATGTTATGTGATCACAGAGGAGGGGCAGTGTCCCAAGACTGGAGTGGTGGGGAAGGCATCCGGGACAAGGACCACAACTGGATGGTCCTGCCACTCCTAATCATGCCCTACTGTAATTGTCATTGTGATGAATGTGCATACAAAGAAATAATTCCCCAGATAATTTCTATGGGATACAGGCCTAAAGAGTCCAAAAGTTGGAATTACTGAGACCACACTTAAAAGGGCATGGTCCTTTAAAAAACTGCATAGATTTAGATACAAGTTCATAGATTAGCACATAATGTACTAAAGTAGAGAATTAGTATGGGTTGTGGAAATTGTAGAAATTCATGTGCAATTTAGCACTTGGACTTTGTGCTTAGCATTTACCACCTGGGTAGATGTGGATGAGCTACTTTCTGGGACCAAGTTGAAATTCCTCCCATGTAAAATATAGATAACACACCTTATCTCATACAGCAGTTGTAAAGATGAGATGATATCATAGATGAAAAGGTTGAGCGTAGTGCTGTGTATACAAGAAACACCAAGAAAGTGGTAGTTGCTGGTGTTATAATTGGGGTTTTCACAAGCTGCAGAAACTTCTGCTCCTGATATTCTCTCTTACCATGACAGCAGGTCTTTGTGTGACTTTTTGTGCAGAGGAAAGTAGAAAGTTAATTAAAATGGAACCTCCTACCAGGTGACAAATGGAGAGAGAAATGATCCCTTGCATGAGGCATTAAAAAACTCTTTTTATTGAAAAATGCAAACATGAAGATAGAAGAGAGAGAGTGCAGTGAACCCCTTTATCATATCACCTGGTTTTGACTCTCATCAAAACTCACGGCCAATCTGTAACCCCACGCTGAACCCTATATTACTTTGAAGAATGTTCCAGACATCTTATCAGCCCAGCCATAAATATTTGACTGAATCCCATGGTGCATATTTAAGGCACTGAGCTGTGTTGGCTCAGGGCCTGACACTGTTGCCCTTTTGTGTGTGTGTGTGTGTGTGTGTGTGTGTGTCTTTCTGGCACTGTCTGTGTATGTGTGTTCAGGGAGAGAGGGAGAGAGAAAGAGAGAACCTTGGGCCTTCTTAAGCTTTCTTGCTCAAGTAAGGAGGCCCTGCCATGTTCCAAAAAGACAGAATGGAAAGAAGGCTGAATTTAGAGTCAGGGGGCCTGACGTTTTGGACTCCGCTGAAAGAGGAGAGGCTGAGGGACTTAACTCTGAGTCCTCCCAGCCCGGTCAACTCTGATGCCATCACATGAAAGATACATGTAAGCTTGAGAGGCTTTTTCACATCAGTAGTCTATGCATTCTAGCATATCTGGACAGGGTAAAACATTAGCTCCTGTTTCTTGTGCTGTTGCTTCTCTATTCTCTCCGCTGTGCAGCCACGCTTGTTTACAGTGTGAGATGGGTCTTCTAGATGCCTTTGTCTGTGTTTATATATGTACTCATAATTACCTGCAAGTTTATTCCACAAATTCAGTAAGTGGAAGTTATAGTTTGTATTTCGATGTCCCCCTAAAGCCTCATGAGTTCATAGAGGGCCCTGCTCTGACAGTGACTGGATTATGGGGTGTGACCCTCTGCAGTGGATCAATCCATTGGAGTTTATAAGTACGTGTGATGCTGGGAGGCGAAGCCTGATGGGAGGAGGTGGGTCACTGGGGTGTGGCATGAAAGGGTGTATGCCCTTCCCTTCTTCCTTGATTCCCTTCTCTCTGCTTCCTGCCACCATGTCATGAGTGGTTGCTCCGTGGCCATGCTCCGTAGCCATGCCCCGCTGCCATGTCAGCTTACCGTGGAGCCAGCCTACTATGGACTGACACCTCCACAAACTGAGGCAAAAGAAACCTTTCCTCCTTTAACTTGTGGGTCTTGGGTATTGTGTCTCAGTGATTCGGAAGTAATGAAGACAGCGGATCACGTTGTTGCGTCTGCTTTACAGACTAGCTTTTCTCATTTTACTGTATGTATTGGAGGTCTTCCACTATCAGTGTATGTACTTTCTTTTTACACCTGCGTAGTGTTCTGTATTTCGAGTGTGTTCATTTACCTAATCTTCCATTGGTGGACCTTTATCAATTTTCACGAGAATATAACTAGACCTTGAGCATGTGACAAGTTGCTTGTGAATGACAGTGGGTTATATGAAGCCAGTGCAGTTGACTCCAAGAAGGGCAGCAAGAGAGTGAGACACTGTGAATCAGACTCTGGAAGGCTGGTCTTCAGGGCTCCTGGGAGGCTACCAAAAGGTTGATGGGACAAAAGGTTACTTTTGGTGATAGCAGTCTGCTGGTGTGCTCAGTCACCAGTGCAAGACCCAAGCTGCATCATGGCCTTCTGCCCTCCCCTGGGCCTCCCACTTTTGTTTCTACTCCCAGGGTCAGGATTTTACACCCAAGAAGGATGAGAGGAGAAAAAAGCAAAGGAGTGTTTGAGCTCAGGCTCGAGGTGGCAATGTGACAATTCCACCCTGCTCTGCCTGGTTATTCAGAACCATCTGGAGCGTCCTGCTCCCCTGGGTCCGGTCCAGGCAGTGATAAAATGATCCCAACCCAGACATGAGCTGCTTTGAAGACAAGCATTTAGGATACTGTGTTGGAGGTGGACTGCATATGGACTAATGGGACTTTCAAAATTAGCAGCATCCTTTTCATGCAAAGAAAGATCGCAGTCAGGCCGAGCGGCTGTGTGGAAAGGAAAACCAGCATAGGAATGGGGAGGGGTGGCCTGGGGGAGACTTGCACAAGGCAGAAGAAAGAGAAAATAGCACTGTCCAGCCACCAAGCAGGGAGTGTTACAAGGCAGTAATTCTATACCATGGGGATGTCCAAGCAAAAGCCGCAAGCCAATTTGTTTGCCATCTGAGGACTCTGGCATGGCAAAGGGGTTGTTCTAACTGGCCGCTATGGTTCCTCCAACTTTGCAAGTCTGTGAGTGTGACGCAAGAAGCAGAAAGATGCAAACTGTAGGCTGGAGAGGTGGAACAACTTATGGACGATGTAACTGGGCAGTTTTTTTACCTGCGCTGCAAAGGTAGAATAATGGGCAACTTCAAAGGCAGTTTACATGTTTTTCCCTGGGATCTTAGCAACCCTCCCTCAGTCTGTCCTTGGCTTCAGAGCTGCTTGACCTTACATTCATAAATTATTTCCACAGGAATAAATATATCACATACACTTAGAGGATCAGGAAATCTGGCAGCTGGAAAAGAACTACATGTCCCAGGAGGGTGATTGTAAATTTTCTTTTTCATTACAGACTTTCTAAATCTGCATCTGTCTGCGGGTCGGAGTTTTCCCTAGTACAGTGCTGAGACATCACCCAGCTTCAGGATTTGGAACACTACCATTTGCAGGTCTTGAAGGTTTCCTGAGCCGGAGTTGAGAGTAGTCAGCCTGTCCCCTTCTTCCCTGAGCGTGAGGAGGAAGGAGCCTCTTGACTTAACCTGAGTAGAATGCGTAATGATGTGGCAAACGTCACCATCTTCTGGGCTTAGGGTGTGTGCCGGGCCCTGATTATGTGTGTCATTTCACCCAATCCTTACAGCAAGGCTTGTATCCTAGGATCATTAGCTCCATTTTGGAGATGTGAAAACCAGGCTTTCTACAGGGCTGGGGACTTGTCTGCAGTTGCACTGGATGTTGGGTAGTGAAGCTGGGGCTGAGGATGGTTCTGTCAGTCTCTTTTCCTATAAGTGTCATGTGACAGGTCTGTCCACTGCTAGTGCTTCCCGGTCTCCTAGCCTGAGAATCCTTAGTCCTGTCATTTACTGGGGGCTTTAATCGAACAGTTTCTCCTTAGAGGCCCTCATGGATGCTTCCTGTTACTCCTTGAAGAGCATCTCAAAGGATTTATGGAACAGTTCTGTGACTAGTATAACTTTTGGATCGGCATATGTTTTTTTATTTCTCTTTTTGCTAAGAGTTGTTTGTGCCACACCTGGTCCCCCCCCTGCCCTTTAAAGCTGTGATATTCACTTGTATTCATTATCCAGTTACAACTGGGACTAAATACTGTTAGCATGACCGCAGATTGGAGGGAAACACCGTTAGGTTGCCCTAAATGCCTTTTAAAACTAGTAAATGGAACTCAGTATCAGCACTTCTGAGGGCTTATCTTGCAGCTGTGCTTCTTCCAGGCTTTTAAACATAGTCTTCTCTTATGAAGTATATTCAACATTAATATGTTCATCAAATATTTATTAAATGCCTGTTATCTCCTAGGTATTGGGGTACCTAGATAAAGAACAACACCCTGTAGATATGCATACATGCATATTGGGTGCTCACATGGTCTTGGAAGCTAGTGGCAGTCAAATTCCCACATCACCTTCTTTGTCCCCTCTCAGAGGCCTTTCTTTGTTCATCACTGAACAAACACTGAATGCCTGGTGCAGGCCATTCACAGTGCTCAGTTTTAGAAAGTAAATCCCCCAAATCCCCGCAGTTGTGTTCCTTCCAGAACCCTGTTGATGGTAGACGTGTACCATTAATTACAACCTAGTGTGGTACATGTCATGATTTAAGTATGCACAAGCGAGTTGGGGAAAACTTTCTGAGAGAAGCAAGACCTCAACTTGGTCTTGGAAGGTAGCAGCTGTTAACTTCTGGAAAGGCATTTTGGGGAGAAAGGGCTGTAGGAGCAGATTCAAGTGGGGAAGGGATGGCTTACTGCTTGTGTCAGGAAAACGCTAGCAGGTTGATCCAGGGGAGAAACATGTGAGACAGGAAGAAGAGAAGAAGTTGGAACCATTATTGTCTAGTATGGTTTTCATACTCTCGTTATATGTCATAAGGTATTGTCTTAATTTAATCAGCGAGAAAACAGAGACTGATGGAGGTTTGGTGACTTGTTCGAAGGGAGACCACTGAGTGAGATGAGAGGAGGGGCTTGGACCTGAGGGAGGAAGCCCATCCGTACCCCTAGGCCCTTCATTAGGCGCCAAAGCCTGTGGGGGCCAGCTATGAAGTTTGGGCTTGCTGGCTGGGATGCTCTTCCTCCTCTCTCCACCTTTCACGAACGGCACCCCTTGCTGAATTCTCTTCCTTCCTCCTGCTTTGTGTTGTTACCCAGCTTCTTCACTAAACTGGGATCAGTGTATCTGATGTTGATGGCCACTCCTGAGTCATGCTTCTGGGTTTTACCTTTGTTTTTATTTAATCCATGAATCAGAAATCTAAAAAGCAAACCTTTAAGTGACTAATGATGTGTGACAAAGGAGAAGAAGAAGATTTAACTCTTTTCACGAAGGTCTCAGGTCCCTTTGGGGTCAATACAGTACTCGTGAAACCTCTGATTCAGAGCAGCCTTTTGGGGACGGGGATGGGAGCAACCAGGACAGGCTACAGGGGTAGGGACTTTAAGGATGGATTGGATTTGGGAAGTTGGGAAGCATCACCTGTGAGCAAGATCATTCTGCCTCAGCTGATAATGAATGGGACACCTTGTGCCTTTCTCCCTAATCCTACAAGATAACTTCTGGTTTGGAGTTTGCTCTTGGATAGAAAGACAGTGTGGGCTCTTGGTTCAGTCATTCACAATAAAGTTTATTGAAAATCAGTAACTTGAGAGTTTAGATACAAGGTGATGAAATTACAGAATGAAATACAAAGGGCCATTACAGAGCTAAGGAAAAGAATTGAAGACACAAATTATATCATTAACAGAGAAAACTAATAGAGGAAGAACAGAAATTCACTGACAACTTAAGTTGCTAACAGGGTGAAGAAAGGTGTGAGGGAAGTCACAGTGTATGCAGTAATGAAAGATAAAGCGGTCAGAGATCTGAGCGTTGTACAAAGGCGATCCTCCTAAAGGGGCCTTGGCAATCTGTGGAGGTACATACTGCTTCTGCTCATGTTCCACTGACCAAAATGTGGTCACATGGGCACAGCTGGCTGTCAAGGAGCTGAGAAGAAGTCTCCAGCTGGGTATCATGTAATCTCTTAAAACTCAGGGTGGGGAAGGCTTTCTACCAGCAGAAGGAAAATCTGGATATTGAGAGCAGTTAATCTCTGCCACAGGGGAAAAATCAGGTTGACTCCAGATTTGACCTGCAGTAGAAGAAAGACACCGCATAGAAATGGTGCCGGAGGGAGGCAGCGGGACAAAGAACTCCCCACTCCGTTAATGAGTCTGCAAATTCAAGAGCGGTGGACATTCTCATTCATAGGAGCACTGGGAGAAGCTGGCCAACAAATACCTGTAGGAAGGTGTGGGTACAGGTCGTTTGGTGAATCCTTACTCCATTCCAAGAGAGAAGCAAAGCTAAGCAGAGGCAGGCAGTTAAGGGTAAGGGATGGAATATGAAGAAATAAAAGGAATGTTCTAGAAACACAGCTAGAGGAAGAGTGGAGGAGGTGTAAGTGCCGACTTCCCCTCTCTCACACTCTCTAGTTGGAGTGTTAAAGTGATAGCTTTAAAAAATAGCTATTCTATAAAGCAATCTGCCCCTATTCTTCTCTCACACATTTTTACATTTTCTGCACTTCTATCCGTATGTAAATTTAGAGCTATGTGAGAAATGACATTCATCTATCTTCTTTTTCTGGATGGAGGAATCCTGGATGATCCTGCTCTAATAGTTTTGTATCTTGATTGACATTTTAGAAGTAATGAGCTGGTTTTATTTGAATAAGATCTCAAAAACTATTCTAAAAGGCATCATTAGATACTGGTGCTCAGGGAGTGACAAGTACAGTGTGAGATTCACATAGATGGATTAGATGTCTTCTCGTAGGTTTGGGAGTGAGTAGTGTAAGCATCAACTCTAGTCGGAACAAAACATGTTGTAGGTCAGCCGTGCAAGTGAGATACTGGGAAGAAGACTTCACAGAGAACATAGTTTGGCCTGGATGGTGAGGGTGGTGAGAGTCCTCCTAGGTCGAGCATGGGAAAAAGACGTCTCTGGCTCAGGGAGCAGCAGGAACACCAGTGGGGAGAAATGAAAAATATGTGGCATGTCTGGGTAACTATGACTAATTTGCTGTGGCTGGAGAGAGAAGAATAGATCTAAGAATAGTCACTGTTCATTCTGGGCCCGCAACATACCAGGTAGCACACACACTGATATTTCCAGGCTGTGTGCCCAGTGACCCCACAGAATGGGTAGCTTATCCTCACATTCAGATGAGGAAACTGAAGTGAAGAGTGATTAGTTTATTCATCCAGAGTCACACGGCGATGAAACTGTGGCTTGCCCCCTTGAGCTGGCTGCACTCCAGGGCTCAGGGCTTTTCTACTCCTCTGTGATTTTTATCGTGCACAGAGACCTGAATGAGCCAATGAAACAAAATAAAACAAAAGTATATATACAAATGCTTTTATTTCATACAAATAACAAAATATTTCATAGGCTAATATTTTATTAATAAATGTATTTTACATATCATTATGTAAAAATTTACTTTAGATATGCATTTTATAGATAACATTTTATTTTATTTTTAAAAATTTTTATTTATTTTTTTTCCTGGTACCAGGAATCGGGACTCACGACCTTGCACTTGCCAGGCAGGCGCTCTGTCGCTGAGCTAAATCCCCAGCCCCTATAGATAACATTTTAGATATATATAGAAGAATTTGAATAATGATCCAAGGGCTGGGGGTGTAGCTCAGTGGCGGAGAACTTGATTAGCGTGCGCAAGGCTCTGGGCTTGATCCTTAGTGCTCCTTAATAAATATGTAAATAAATACAGCGTGGCTTTGACTTCAGAATCCAGCAGCTGTGTGGCCCCAGGCTACTTAATCATAACTCTGATTTCCTTATCCATAAACAGGGATGACAATCGTGCCACCGCCTAGCCTCCAATGAGTTCTTATGTTCGGATTTGTTATTGCTGACACACTCACTGGTCTTCTGAGGGTGTACATCTGTTACAGCACCCACAGGTGTCTGTGAAAACTCGCACAGCCGAGGATATGGTCCCTGCAGTGTTGAAACAAGACAGCTTGATCAACAGGCAAGAATCTGACTCAGATAAGCAGCCGGGGGCTGCGGTGGGTGGGAGGCAGCAGAAAGGGTTAGGCTGGCTCTGCCCCTGCCTGGGTGAGAAAATACTTTCTGCCCTCCTCGTTGCTGGGGAATGTCTGGGCTAGGGAGTTGGTCTGATGGCTGTCAGCAGCTTGGTGAGGGTGGAGGGGGATGTCCAGACGTGCCAGGCTACAGGAAGGAATGCTGGAGCTGCCAGGCCTCGGACCTCCGCCACGTCTGGGAGAGGCTGGTCGTCTGGAAAGGGACAGGAGGAACAGGGTTTTCAGGGGAGTCTGGGGGCAGTCTTTATCTGCAGGACCACTGATGAGGATGGAGCAGAGCCCTGGCCTTGGAGAAAAGGGGCCGTTGACAAAACACATCCGGGTGGGCTGGCAGACAGACCTGAGCTCTGAGCTAATGTGGTCAGAGGGACCTTATGATTGCCCCAGGAAGGATCAGAATTGTTCTAGGGTCTGGGATGAGGCCTGGCATTCTCTGGAGGTCCAAAAGTCTTAGTATGAGTGAATGAGTGTGTGTGTGTATGTGTGTAGAGGTGGCAGTGCTGTTGTAGAGACCTGAGCTACTCTATATTGCTGAAGAGGTCCCCCTTCCTTACTCACTGGTCTCTCTGTTATAGAGACTCATGCTCTGTAGCTCAGCCTCAGCTCCAGCCAGCCAGGTCCCGAAGGAGTAGGAGACCTCGTCTCTCTCGCACAGTACTGTGTTAGCTGATATTAGCTGTGGTGGGTTATCGACTCCAGGACTACGGCGATGATAGCTGGCTCCTCTGCGTTGCCCCACACTGCACATAGCCCAGTCCGGGGAGGCCTCCTGGAGTGAACTCAGCCCTCCTCAGGGCTGTGAGTGTCCACTGACAGCGATCACCAGTGGCACGACTCCAGCATCAGGGACATGGCGGGGTGCTCTGCAGGTAAGGTCAAGGCTTGAGCGTTGATGGCGAGGCCCACCTGCCCCACAAAACAGTCTTTTACTCCACCTGCCCCTTGTGTCCTTGGGAGAGAGGCCAGCAGTAAGACGAAGGAGGGAAAATGCTTGGAAGGGCTCATGGGTCAGAATCCTGGTGGGGAGCCAGGCTTGAGACCTTGCTCATCTTTTTCTTATCCTTTTGGGGTCCAAGGTCATTCATGGGAGTGTGTCCCAGGTAGGAACAGGAGGAAGGCAGCCAGGGAGCTCCCACAGCAGCAGCTAGGCTGAGTCATCATCTCTGTGCATACTGCGAGGACTGCTTTTGTCGATTGTGTGGTGCCGGTGCCGGTGCCGGTGCTCCTGGCCCTGGGCCTGAGCTGGAGGTGGTTAATGACAGTGTTAGGAATCAGTTCCCTGAAGATGCTTCCTGCCGGAGGGTTGGCGGAGGCTCCTTTTTGTTTTATACAATGAACATCTTATTCTGGGCTGTACATCTGGAAGGGAAAGCATAGGCAAGGAGGAAGCGGACCCAAGGCCTCCCCTGGGGAAATGCTCTGTACCTGAAGAGTCCTGCCCTGGTCTCCCCGGCCAGTGCTGGTGACTCACCTCCCTGCCTTCCCGATAAGCACTGTGGGGTGGGAGCCTTCCTCAGAAAGTCCTTACATTTTGGAAAAAAATTACACGCTTTTCAGCCCGTGAAACTTGGGTTTAAACTCCAGATGTGCCACTTCTTAACTGTGGGAACTCAGCTCCTTTGATCCTCAGACCTCTTCCTCCCCCTCCCCCTCCCCTTCCCCCTCCCCTCCTCCCCTCCCTGTCCCCTTCTCTTCCTCCTCCTATACTAGGGATTGAATCTAATTCCTTTGTACTGAGCTACAGCCCCAGCCCTTTTACAATTTTTAAAACTATTTATTTTTTATGTTAAAGAGAAAAAAACCCAATAAAAACAATGGTACAGAACTTCAAAACAAGACGATTGGAAATTAATAATGGTTAATATATTGCATATTGTTATCTTCAAAATAGTTGCTCAGATTACAAGATATAGGCGTACAAGACTGATCAAACAATATAAGCACCAACTGTTCCCTTCAATGAACTAAAAGAAATTAGGAGTGTAACTATCTTAGCTATCTTGTGTGTTTATATATGTAT
>NW_004955420.1:20803647-20813974 GCF_000276665.1 Chinchilla lanigera | reverse complement strand
TGTAGATTTTGGATCTTATTTACTCTTTCAGTTTCTTATGCTAGGGAGACAATACAATGTTTACACATGTGAGTCTGATGTATTTCACTTATGAGTATGGTCTCCAGTGGCATTGAGAAAATATTTTATTTTGAGACAGGGTTTCACCAAGTTGCTAAGTTTCTCATGCTGGCCTTGAGTTGGAGATCCTCCTGCCTCAGCTTCCGAAGGTGCTGGGACTAGAGAGGTATGTTCCACCACATCTAGCTCCCATTTCTCGTCTTAATCACCCCGAATCATTCCTACCTTCTAACATTGGTGTGAGTACTTAACCTCGTGCTTGGTACATCACTGGAATTGACAAGTGATGGCTAATTTGAATATCCCTGCACTTGTTAATGGTTTTTGTCAGTTACTGGTCACCTAATGGGCCAGACACTGCCAGGCACTGGAATATAAAGAGAGATGAGACACAGCCTCCCCTCTCCCTGGAGGGGCTGTTGGTCTGGGAGGAGAGCCGCTCGTGTCACGGAGCACAAGTGCATGAAGGGAGTTGCACATATTGCTGAAGGAGCGAGAGGCAGGAGCAGGAGGAGGTCCACTCTGCTTGTTGGAAGAGATGGGACCCCCTGTCCCCAAAAGGCTTTAAGGGATGAAGAGGAGTTTTCTGGGCAGTTAGGGTGGGTGTGGGAGAGAAGAGCAGGATCAGATAAGAGTGCCACCATTGTGATTTGGCTCTTGATCCACTCAGAGGAAAGGCAGGACCTCAGTATAGGCTCCTCAGCCAAGCAGGCCTGCGGGTCTCTACTCCAACTGGCATTTGAGCCTGCTGTGTTTGGGTCAAGTCTGCAGTCTTCCTCTTGCAGCTGGATGGACATGGGCTGGGACCCAGTCAGGCTTGACTGGGGCAGAGGACATCGAGGTGGCACCTGTGATTGTAAACATCTCTTCTGTGTCCAGGCCCCAGATTTAGGGTTAGGATCAGGAATGGGCCCCTCTGAGTGGGTGGAACAGATTACCAGGCAGGAATCACGGATGCAGAGCCTTCTAAAAGCAGGTTTCAGGTAGTGTGGGCTGCAGGGACGTCACAGAACAGAGGCCCAGAGCTGCTGTTATCAAATTGGGACAGGGGGCAGGGGGAAGGGCAACTTCCACAGTTGGTGAGGCCCAGGGGCTTATGTGCAAGAAAAAGAACCAGAGATCTCGCTAGTGTTCAAGGAAATACACTAGTGGTGGTGGTTATGCATAAATGACTTCAAGATGCCGTGAAATACACATATTGGTGAATTATTTGAATGAGATAAACAAAATTTATATTTGCTTCAAGGATAGGGTGTGTGTGTGTGTGACTTAGCTGATGATAAAAATAAACATGGAAGCTTTTACTTCCTGAACTCTTACCATGTCCAGGCATGTTGTGAACTTTGTAATGCTCTTGTTTAATCCTGATTAAATCTGGCTCTTACTCTATACCATACCCACTTTGTGGTTCTAAATAAAGGAAAGCTCACCTCCTGAAGCAAAATGTGTATCCATGGCTCCTGGTGGGTATTTGTGTTGATTGTTAGGCCCTGAGGTGACATTTCTTCAGCTTAGTAGTTCTCAACTCTGACTGCCATTAGTGTATTGTTTTCTGAATCTGCCCCCATACTAATGAAATCAAATTTTTGTAGGGATCTGTGACTTTTTCTCAAATCTCTGCAGTTAATTTCAGTGAGCAGCCAGATGGTTGAAAACCACTACCATTCTCAAACCTTATAGTTCTTCTGTAGTCCTTGAATTTGGCCTAACTCAGAGCAACTGCTGGCCTCCTCCACTTATCAGTTCCAAGTGTCAGGGTGAGGCAGGAGTTCAAGGAGCTGAGTTCAAGCTGGCAGAAGGCACATGGAGTGTTGCAGGCTGAACAAGTCAGGTTCAAACCTCACAGCCAGAAACCAATCTAATCTACAGTAGAACTGAAGGTGCAGGCTTGCTGGGGTGATCCAGTGCCCTTCCAAAAATCTATAGCTGGCTTTCTGGGATTAATCAACATGGATCTGAGCTCTCCTTCCCACTCAGTCTGAGTAACAGCAGAGACACACTTTGAAGTGAACATTTTTTCTTCTTTTTCTTTTGTTTTGTTTTCTTTTTTTCTTGTTTGTTCTTGTTTTTATGTACCTATGAACATTGTTTCTAGTTTTTTGTTGTTGTTCTTTATTTCCTCCTGCTGTCTTTCCCTCCTATCTTTTTCATCAGTTTCCTAAAGTTTGCATAATCTTCCTTTGTCCTCCAGCCCTGCTTCTAATCTCTTCCTCTCCTTCTATTTCTCTTTTTTTGCCCCTATCCCCTTTTAACATTTCCTCCTTGAGGGTAAAACTGCCATATTGAGGGCATATCTACTGTATACAATTTTTTAGTTTGTTTTAGATTTTGTTACATAACCCCAAATATAGTTCATACAGTGGCAAATTAATAGCTACTACAGTGTATCATTTTCCAGGTTGTGTTTTATGCTATTTATCACTGATTGTACTTTAACTAAAGTGACTTAACTGTTCTAACCAGTTGTTCTTCCTGGTATGCTAAAAATGAGATTGCCTAAGGGTCATAAAAAATACTAGAGGCCAATGCCAAAGTAGGATAGGCCAAGTAGGAAGCAACTTCTCATCCCCAATAAATTGAAGGGTAGGATCTTGCAACAAACTGAAAACCCAAAAGCCAGCTACACCTGGAAGACACCTCTTAGAAGTAGTCATTTCTTATGGGCTCTCAATACTAGTAATAAAGCTACCTTCCATGAGCAATTTATAAGCATCAACCCAGGAATTAAACTAAGTAAAAAACAAAGCAGAAAATGACAAGACACTGAAGCAAGGTGCAACCTTGCTTGAGCTCACCAAAGGCAAACTTGGGAGACAGTGAGGTGGAACAATTTGAAAGCCACCCACCTGAACTCTCTGAATTGGTAACAAGGGAAGTAACATATTGTTCCTACCCTATTTCATAAATGGATGTATGTTTATTATTATGTGTTGCCTACAACAGCAATTGAGAATAGTTAATGATTATTCAGTTGGTCACTCATGTATAGCTCTATTTATTTTCCATAGAAGCCACTTTGAAGATACCAAAGTACAGTACAACAACTATTGATAATCTCCTACCTCTTTTGTCTGTAACTCACTATTATTTGTCTATTTGTTTTCCTGAGAAACTATCTTGTAGATAACAATATGTAAAACAATAACCATTGATAATTTCCTACCACTGTGTCTGTAATTTGATAAGCCCCCCCCCTATTATTATGCTATCCTTCTTTTACCCTTAAAAAAGGGGAGGGGTTACAAAGCAGATGAATGAAGCTCTAGAAAAAATAAAATCAGAAATGAACTTCTGGATAACTACAGAGATGGTGACCAGAATGAAAGACACACTTAGGGACTCTAGAGCAGATACAGATTAAAAAAATGGAAGAGGTAGGGAAAATGATGGGAACCATGAGTGCCCAACATAGGGAAGAATTGGAATCTATGAAACAGATTCAAACATGTATGCAGGAGATTAAAAATTCCATTGAAAGTACACACAGAAGAATGAGCCAATATAAGGAGAGAATGTCACATCTAACTAACAGGATTGTGGTTAGTAATGGTGAAAAGAAAAATATCTTAAAAATAGGAAGGAACCACAAAAAATCAATCCAGCAGCTCCTAGATGGCATAAAAAAGAGTAATATAAGATTGATTAGAGTTGATGAAAAAGGAGGAGATAGTGAAAACTACATAAAAAACCTGTTCACAGAAGTAATAACAGAAAATTTCTCAAGCATGGTAAAGAATTTGACATACGGTAAGTGAGGCATATAGAACTCCAATTAGCCATGATAAAAAAATCTGCACAAAGGTGTATAATAGTCAAGAGTCCAGAAATTCAACACAGGAACAGAATATTAAAAGATGTTAGAGAAAATAAAAAATTACCTATAAAGGAAAGCCCATCAGAATCATAGCAGACTTCTCAACATAAAATCTCAAGTCAAAGAGAGCTTGGAGTGAGGTATTTTAAGCCCTAAAAGAAAGCAACTTCCAACCCAGATTGATGTATGCCACAAAACTACTTTTCAGAATTAATGGAGAAATGAGCTACTTCCATGACAAACAACATCTGAAGAAATTCATGACCACCAAACCAGCTCTCCAAAATGTTATGAAGGACATTCTAGAAAGACACTCCATGAATCCCAACAAAACCATTCCATCTCACTCCAGGAAGAATGGCTATTATTAAGAAGTCAACTAATAACAAATCTGGCAGGGCTGTGAGGAAAAAGGAACACTTCTCCACTGTTGGTGGGAGTGTAGACTGGTGCAACCACTGTGGAAATCAGTGTGGAGATTCCTCAGAAAACTAAAACTACAGGTTGCATTTGACCCAACTAATATCCTTTTTGGTATCTTCCCAAAAGAATTAAAAGCATCATAGCACAATGATATACACACACACCCATGTTTATAGTAGCACAGTTTATAATAGTTAAATCTTGGAAACAGCCCAAATGTCCATGAAGTGATGAATGGTGAAGAAGATGTGGCTTTTTAAAAATACAATGGAGTACTACTAAAGATGGGTAAGCTTGAGACATTTGTAGCTAAGTAGATGCACCTTGAGCCCATACTCTTTAGGGAAGTGAACCAGGCACACATGTTTAAACACCACATTGTTCAGTATGAGAAGCTGAAAGTGTAGATAACAGCCAAAATATATAATAGATATTGGGAAATGGGAAGAAACTATTCAAATGAGAAAGGGAAAAATGGAGGGGGAGGGGAAAGGAAGGAAGGGACAAGAAAAAAAAGAGTAGAAGGAAAAAATGGAAACAAAACTTCTGCAAGGAGGGGAAGAGAGGTTCTAGGGAGGGGAGGGAAATGGGAAAAAAAGAAGCAGCAAGATATATCATGTACAGGTATAAAATTCCCAATGATGAAAGTTATCATTATGTGTATCTGAAGGGTACCAATAAAAAAAAAGAGAAATTTACAGATTGATGTCAGTCACCCATGGTACCATCCATGAGGTCAGCAGCCCTCTGTGTGGCACAGAACATTCATCAGCTTCTCAGTGTCTGGCTTGTACGTTTAAGATGACAGCTAAGGGACGTCAGGTACTGAGAGAAATTTGCAACATAGAAGACGGAAACCATAAGGGATGATTAGTCACACTATGAAAAGAAACTCACGAGCAATAGTGGAAATGTAGGGAGCAGAAGAAAACCTCATCAAACTCTAATTACTGGTCTCAGAGAGACAATGCACAAATCAGAAAAGTAAGCAAGCAGAAGGGGTACTTATAAGAGAAGGAAGAAATCTAGGAAATTCATAGTACGAGAGCCAAAATAAATCAGCACAGGAGTTGGGATATAAAGCTGAAAACATTTTGCAGAAAGTATAATCAGAAAAAAGTTAATGAAATGAAAAATAATAAGGAACTGTTTTAAGGAAGGGAGAAGAGTGTCATAGAAATAATATAAGAAATAAAACCAAGGAGAATAAGTTCTAGATTGAAATGCCTGCTCAAATACCTGGGTCTGTGAGTAACAAAAGACACCAGAAGAAATCTTGTAGACAGAAAAATAAATAAAACCCTAGAGATTATATGTAAGAATAAAAGCCTGACTGGCATGGGATGTCTCTGGGTAATACCTGCAGCCAGATGACAAAGAAGTCATACCTTTAAAATTCTAAGAGGTTACTATTTCCAACTGAGTAATTCTATCTAGGCAAATTATTAATCAGAAGTGCAGGTGGAATAATGGTGTCCGGATATGAGAAGTCTCAATTATTTTACCTCTCACACTTTTTTCTCAGGAAGCTATTATGCATGTGTCCCTCAAAACTAAGGAGTAACCAATAAAGAGGAAATGGGCTTTTTGCTTTTAAGCCCAGAAAGCCCTCCACTTCAGACCGGTGACGGTGGAGGACAAAAGGTTCTAGGAGGCAGAGCTTCATGAAATTAAAAACAAACAAACAAAAGTGATAGTGTTTGACTGCCCTGTGATGAGTTTTATATTTTTGTTGGACAGTTGAGAATTGAATTAGTGTTACACAGCCCAGAAAAGACACAAAGAAGAGGCAGTCATGGGCTCCAGAAATGACAACCCAGGAATCCACATGAAAGGAATTAATGGTAATAAATCCTGCAGCTCAGCCATGAGCAGTAATTTATCTGGTCATCGGACTGTCAGTTCTGGTGTTAACATAACAAAAAATGTCATGACGATGTTGGGAGAATGCAGCGGGGAGGAGGAGTGTCATATTGAATAGTGGTCGAAGAGCTAGAGTCGTATTTTCTATAGGAAGAAGTCAAAGGGTAATATTTAGCATTGAAAAAAAAGCACTCTATATAAGCATGCTATTTACATATACTGAGATAACTCTAGAAATACATAAAAGAGTTGAAATTTTTTGCCTTTACATGGAAGGGCAGATAGGGCTTGTTCTCCCTGTAAACCCTGTAGTGTCCCTGGACTTAAGCGCTCATATGTGTATTGCTTTCATTAAAAGGGTGCTCAGGAGTTCCCATGTATCCAGAGTGGAACCTCAGACAGGGCCAGCGAGCACTGAGTGACTGCTGCAGAGGATGCATTAACCACACAGTCAAGGGACGCTGTCCTTTGGATGTCTTCCACGTGGCTGTGGGAGAAGAGCTTCCCTTTTCTAGTTCTCTGGAAATAAATTTGTGTGCCATTTCTCTTTCTGTCAGAAACCATTTCTCCTTTGGTCTGTCTCCTGTATTCAGTATTTGACTCAAATTTAATTTCAGCTCTTGGTGGAGATCTCTTGGCCTTTGTCCTGACACTGAGGAAACAAGGACATTTGGGAGGCTGGTGTGTGTGTGTGTGTGTGGTGTGTGTGTGTGTGTGTGGTGTGTGATTCCAGCTTAGTTAATTGTAGTTCATTTGAAAAGGGAGAACACATTCCTTGCCTCAGAGGATTACGTGAGGAATACATGAATAATTTAGTGCTTAAGGACCTAGTATGTAGTAATTGCTAAAATAAATTAAAGTAAAAAATACCCGGGAACATCTGTAGTTAACAATTGGTCTAAGACGGTAGCCCCATAGTGTGGAACTCAGGCCCCACAGGAGAAACTTCAAGAAGGAGTATAAGCCTGGGAAAGGGAGAGGAGGGTGGAAATAAATCGTGTGCAATGTACATGTAGCTTTTATAAAGCGTTTAGCTAACTTACTTCCACTTCCAAACACAATTGGAATAATTGTTTACCTCTTAAATAAAGTGGAATAATGGGTCCAGCCCTAACGAGGGTGTCTCTTACCCTAACGCTCCTGCATGCCTGGTTGTGGTGTTCCTTTGAAGCTAGGCCCCTGGCCTAGTGTCTCACTCCTGTGATAGGCTGACCCACTGTTGGGTGATGAAGTTCTCAGGGTGTACAGTCTTCACTCAAGGTTTGAACTTCTTGGATTACTAATTTCTTGGTGTGCTTTCTGCATCCTAGCTCAGGAATGTGTCAGGGCAATGATCAGGTACCTGTGCCTGAAGGACATCTTGCTGGAGGCAGGAGGAGGCTGTTGGTGAGGCCTTGGCAGCTAGTTGCTTAGCTGCTCTCTGTCCGAGCCATCTTCTGTGTCTTCTGGGTCTTAGGGTGGGGGCAAGGAGTTCGGCCCAGTCCCTGCCGGAGCTGTAGGGTCGGGGACAGGGTCCTGGGATCAAGCAGAGAACAGGCCCAGCCCCTCCTGCAGGGGCAAGCTAATGGTATCCATTTGAGCAGCCATCTCTGCTGCTGAGCCTGGGGAAAAGCAGGAAACCGAATCCATGCGTCAAGCCCAGTGACGCTTGCGAGACTGGGAGGGAGCCTGGGAGCTGGTGGACACAGACTACGGAGGGGTGTGGGTGAAATGGGAGCTGCGTGAAGACCGCAGGGAAGCACGAAAGCGTGTAGGTGGCTTGGGGACAAGGGGCTTGAGGGGCCACTGCATGTATAATGTGGAGCAGGGTGACAGAAGTTTGCATAATCTACTTGATAGAAAAAGCTTTAGACTTGAGCAAAATCATCCAGCTGCAGCTTAAGCAGTCTGGGATGTCCTATCTGACAACCCTATCTATCACACTCTGGGCTGAACTTGAGAAATCTTTTCCCGACTCTTCTCCTGTCCCCACAGTGACTCTGGTTCCTCGTGTTGTGTTGACATTAATTATAGACAGCAGCAAAGTGCTCAGGTCCTTGAGCAACTTTTTCTTTTTCTTTTTGGTTTTTCTCCGGTACCGGGAACAGAACTCACGACCTTGCGCTCGCCAGGCAGGCGCTTTGCTGCTGAGCTAAATCCCCAGCCTCAACTTTTTCTTTTTCCACTTTACCTGATGCCTTTGCTGTTTGCTGGGTTCTGCCCGGAGTCCCTGGAGGCCTTGGCATTTCCACCTCTCACACGGCTGTGTCAGCTTCTGCTTTGTACTCATCCCTGTTCCCCGCGGTCCTCTTATGCGGTAGCTCTTGTTTCTCTGTCTTTTGTCTTACTTTCACCTGGACACTGTCCTTGTTATCTGCCAATCCTCTGTCCCCCACTGGCTTTCTTACTTCCTCCTCCCTGCCCATTCTGACGCATGCACCCTCTCCTCACACCTCAGGGAAGGAAGAGCACATTTTAGCATCTTATCTTAGACTGGGGTTAAGGGAAGTATGAAAAATGAATGTGAGCATTAAAAATTGATAAGCAGATGCCTGGAACTCCACATCCATTTCCACTAGAAATGTCACACTGGGTGAGCAGGGGTGTGGGTGTGGGCAGGTCTGTAGGAAGCGAGGAATGGGCACGTTTCTCCATTTCCGGGAGGAGTTTCTACCCCCCAGTGGTCCTGGAGGTAGCATGTTATGAGCTATTCACAAACCTGAGAAATCCAGATGCTCTTTGACACAGGAATTGGATTTCTAAGGCTATGTTTTCAGGACATAATGACATGTTTTCCCCAAAGATGTAGTTTCAAACACTATTTTCAATTAGCACAAAAAGAGTTGGAGATGACTTAACTGTCACACCTTTAGGGACTGGGTACAATTTATGGGGCATCTATGTAGGGGACCTTACCATACATGGACTGACTGTAAGGGACCTACTATGGTTTGTGTTTAGATGTCCCTGCAAAGCCTCATGCAGTCATGGGGCGGGCTTCTAGAGGTTTTGATTGATTCATGGTCCAATGCTGGGATTATGGGTGTGAGTGCTGCACTGCCCTGGGGCAGTAGCTTGTATACAAAATAAGGCAGGTGGGGAGAAAGAGGCTTGCTCTCTGCTGCTCCTCCTTTTTGCTCTTGCTGCTTTTGCTGTTTCCCACGGCCATGAACTGTTGCCCTCTGCCATGTATCACTCTGCCTTGGAGTCAGCCAAGTATGGACTGAAGCCTGCAAGAACTGTGACTTTTGGGTGTCAGGTATTTTGTTTCTTAATTTTGGCCTCCGGTATTTTGTCTAAGCAATGAAAGAAAAGTAACCACTGAATTTGCTGACCATGTCATTCAACAGCCTTTGGGAATGGCTTTTGGGAAGAATTTGGAAAGGTTAGGAGATGTCACTTGAAAGAGTAGAGCTGGGATGTCTTAGGCTGTTGTATGTGGGAGATTCTGGTCAGAGCTCAGAAGACCAGAAGGCTGGTAGAAATCTTGCCTGTAAAGACCAGGCTTGGGGGTTTCCTGCTAGGAAGAAGAACTGCACTGGGTTCTGGACTCCAGATGATGTATGTCATGGCTTGGCAAAAAGTTTGTCTGTGTTTTGCTCTTCTCCAGAGATTTTGCCTGCCACTCAGATTAAGGGCAGTGGACCAATTAATTTGCCAGAAGAAATTTCAAGGCAGTCAAATGTTGAGATGGTGGCATGGCTGTTGTTTGGGGCTTTTAGCCAGATTTATGTTGAGAATCAAGAACAAAGAGCCCAGCAGGATGACTTAAAACATTATGAGTTTGGCCAGAAAGGAAGCTCCAGTAAAGCTGTGGACTACAAGGATAGGGCTGAGGAGATCTCCATTGCTGAGAAGGGACAAGAGAATAGAAAAGATGGCTGGAGGGCATCCCTAGAAGCAGCACATATCCACTCTTTGCAGCGTCAAACCTGCAAAAGTGAAAGACTTTACTTTGAGGAAAAATACACCGAGTGCCATGTTTCAGAATGGTGGTGGCATAGAAAATTTGTTCCTCAGAATCAGATTTCTCAGCGTTCTAGGAACTTGACCCCTACAGTTCAGAGAGAAGAAAGCCTGGCTACTGCTCCAGCTAGCAGTAGATCTTGGCATCATCCACGTGGTGCTAGTTTTAGGTGCATGCAGAATGCAGGAGTTTTGAGGTTAAAAAGGCTTCCACCCAGATTT